>NC_056745.1:1155516422-1155671560 GCF_019279795.1 Protopterus annectens | reverse complement strand
CCAAAACCCCCAAAAAAGTTTGTTCCAGGAAAAGACAATGTGTTGGCGGACATCCTAAGCAGGAATTTCACAGATCCACACGAGTGGAGGTTACATCCGAAGGCTTTCAGACAACTCATTTCGACATGGGGCAAGCCAGAAGTGGACCTATTTGCCTCTCACCTCAATCATCTCCTACCAAAATTTTGCACAAGGACATACCATCCAAAGGCTTGGAAAATAGATGCTCTTTCATTCAACTGGAACTCCCTAGCAATCTATGCATTCCCACCTCTGCCACTGATGACCTCAGTATTACTAAAGATGAAAGCAGAGAAGCCCAAGGGAATCATAATAGCTCCGGATTGGCCAAGACAACACTGGTACCCGCTACTACGGAGCATATGTCACACCAGGAGGTGGGCCCTCCCTCAGTGGCCTCTACTTTTGACTCAACACAATTTCGAAACTCTGCATCCAAACCTTCAGACACTGCAGCTAACAGCCTGGGAGATCCCATAAATAACTTCAGCTTACCTCTCTCCAAGGAAGTTCAGCGGATACTAACAGAGGCTCGAAGACCGTCCACCAGAAAGGTCTACTTAGCAAAGTGGAAAAGATTCAGCAATTGGAATACCAGCAAAGGACATGATGCATCATTACTGAACATCCCACTTATCTTGGAATATTTGGCAGATATGTTACAGAGCGGCCTCTCATATTCTTCAATAAAGATACATATTTCAGCTAGATACAACACTGATCCTCCTGTTTTTTCTCACCCCTTACTAAGACAATTCCTCAGGGGAATCAAGAACATTAAGCCACCAAGAAAGGCCCCAGTACCAGCCTGGGACCTCAATTTTGTCTTAGAAAAACTGACTCTACCTCCTTTTGAGCCAGCAGCTTCAGTTGACTTGCAATTTCTCTCATGGAAAACAGCCTTCCTGTTGGCAATTACCTCAGCAAGAAGGATCTCGGAACTACAGGCCCTAATGGCAATACCACCCTTTATTATTTTCCACAGAGACAGGGTTTCATTAAGGACCAACCCTACCTTTATGCCAAACGTGGTATCTAAGGTTTCTCTAAATCAAGCCATTCATCTGCCTGCTTTCTTCCCCAATCCTGAGAATAAGGGGGAAAGGCTTTTGCATACCTTGGACATTCATAGACAACCGATACTACCTGGACAGAACCAAGGCCAGTAGGAAGTCTGAACAGCTTTTTGTAGCTTACGCCCCTGCAGTCCAAGGAAAAGCAATTTCAAAACAGACTATTTCTAAATGGATTGGACATTGCATCAGATTCTGTTATTCCTTTCATGGAAAGACTGTTCCAGCCTATGTCAGACCACATTCCAGCAGAGCTACAGCCACCTCTACAGCATTTTTAAGAGGGGTGCCTACAAAGGACATTCTAGAAGCTGCTACATGGAGCTCCGTGCATACATTCTCAAAACACTACAATCTCCCCCTATACTCCAGATCCAGAGCAGGCTTTGCTTCGCAGTCCTGCAGGGTTTGATTGCCACACCATCTCTTTCCTAGAGCATACCTCCTCCCCAGCTAAGCTATGGTATTCTACCCACATGTTATGACTGCAGTTGCATTCTTGAAGGACATAGTACAGTTTTGTACCTACCATAAATGTAGATGTCCGATAGACATGCAACTGCAGTCTTTCCTCCCTCCATACCCCTCTATGCTTAGGGTCCACTCCTTTCCCCCTCACTCTTAGCTGGGGATATCTGTTATGGTGTATTTGTTTTATTGCTCATGTATTTGTTTGGAATCCTGTTTTTGTCTTCCAATTTGATTACAGCCTTCCTTGGAGGGCACCTGGCATCTGGGGCAAGAAACACTGAAGAAAATGGCATTGGCTGATGCTTATATACTCCAGCCGCTCTGACGTCGGAGAGAAATGCGACATCAGCCGACGTCGGACCCAGACTTTGGAATCCGGCCGACCAAGGGCTGCCTGAGGCAGGACAACCCACATGTTATGACTGCAGTTGCATGTCTATCGGACATCTACATTTATGGTAGGTACAAAACTGTACTTTTTTTTATCCTTGGGTTGTCTATGGAGGTGGGTTTGTCCTTTGAGCCTTGCCTAAAAAAGGAACTATGGGGGTGGCAAGAGCCTTGGCCCCAGTATACAAAAGCCTAAGGGTGACAGGTGCAAGCCGTCCCTAGCGAAGCAACGTGGCTTGTCGAGCATGTCATCCCAGGCTGACAGACACTGGATCCCCTTTGAATGACACCAATACTTTAGCCAATTGTTGAAACTGATCATTTTGTCTTTATACTGTGGCATCATTCTTGGTGAGGGCAAGATGCTACTCAAGGTCAGGGTCATACCAGCCTGGGCTACATGGTCAGAGAGCTCCTCTGTCTCTTCATGTAGTCCAGGGAGGTACGTCTCAGGTCATTCACACCAGCATGGACATTGACGGAGTCATACTTGTACTTGATTTGGAGTGACCGGAGTGCTTGAGTTGTGTGGCGGATCCTGGCACCCGACAGGCAGCTTACAGTGACCTTCTTGTTCAGTCTGGTGAGCGGGACGTCAGTGTGCCGGACAATAGAGTCCCCTATAACAAGTGTATTTGGTGTGTTTGGCCTTAAGGGCTGTGACTGTGAGGCACACTGATTTTGTGAGATATATGATTCGTGGGCATTGTTGAGGAGTGGCTGTTGCTTGGATATCTGCTTAGGAGGTCTTTGCTGTTTAGGCAGATTTTTATTTAGAGCCTCTGAGTTTGTTTTTGTGTGTTTGTGTTGGGTATGCCGATGCAATAGGTCTGTGTGAGACTGGATTTGTTGTGTGGGTGGTTTCCTTTTCCTCCTGACTGACTGTGCCAGTCTTGGGTTGAGAGAGCTCTGCCTCCAGTTTGGCTGTGTAACTGCATCTCTCACATGTATTAGAGTTTGTTGGAAGGAGGAGAGGGTTGTCTGTGTACATAAGGCAATTGTAACATTGCCTTAAAATTTCCAGATTCACCAGCTGGACTGGAGAGTAACCTTGAAACTGACCCTTGGACATACCAGATTAGTATAGGGAACTGTTTTTTTACTGATCAGATTAGGGAAGGGAACTGATTTTTCACTTGATCAGGAAGGACCAATCGGGAGTCTAATACTTATGAGAAGTCAAGGAAGGTGTACTGCTTTAGTTAGTGTTTCCTTATAAGAGTTGAGCAAGTGCAGGGCTTTAGAAAGAGAATAGAGTGATTAATTTGAGAGTTTGAACAGTTCTAAGGAAAAAAGTGAGGAGCAGACTTTGTGGAGCCTGGAATAGTTTAAACCTGTTTAGGCAGTGCTGCCCGACGCTGCTCAGTGCGCAAAAACGCGCAAAAAACGAGTTGTAGGGTTTTAACAGAGAGAGAGAGATCAAGGAGTTTAGAATTGACCCAAAATGGCCAATAAAACTACAGCTTCTAGGTAGTAACCACTCCTCCAGGGACAGGCAAGGCTGTTCAGTGTTAACCACTGCCAGTGGTGAACACAGATACTTCCCTTTAGCCCAAGCAAGCACTGGCCTTCTAGAAACTTCCAAACAGTTCAGAACAGCAAATCTGTAACTGAACTTTCTTAACTTTCAGATAGTGGGGAAAAAAGCAAGATTTTTTTTTTTCTTTTTGTTGTAGTTTAAAGGTAGCAGAGATACACAAGCAGCAAAATAATCACAACAGTGCAATAATTGACCCCAATAACCTGTCAGTTTATGCCTTCCCTCCTCTGCCTCTTCTACCCAAGGTCCTCCTAAAAGTCAGACAAGAGAAGCCAACAATGATATTAATTTCCCCAGACTGGCCCCGCCAATGCTGGTACCCAATCCTAAGGAACTTGTCTCAATACCCAGCTTGGACCTTGCCTTAAAGACCACAACTACTGTCCCAGAAAAACAATCAGATCCTGCACAATCAGCTACAGACTCTAAACCTGGCAGCATGGCTAATCATGTAATCATACAAACGACGCCTCTCAGTAAAGCTGTGATGGATGTCATCTTGGAAGCCAGAAGGCCTAGTACTAGAAAATCTTATGCTGACAAATGGAAGAGATTCTGTGCTTGGAATCGAGCACAAGGAACTGATACATGAGAACCACATATTCCTCAGATATTACAATACTTAACTGAGATGCTTGACAAAGGCCTATCTTTCTCATCAATCAAAATCCATGCCTCTGCCATTTTGGCTCATTACAATACAGAGCCACCAGTCTTTTCTCATCCTTTACTAAAGCAGTATCTTACAGGAGCCAAAAACCTAAGGCCTCCTAGAAGATCACCAGTACCTGAATGGGATCTCAATTATGTGTTGGAAAAGCTCACCCTGCCTCCATTTGAACCTGCCGCTACTGCTGATATAAAGTTCTTATCATGGAAAACAGCTCTGCTACTAACAATTACTTCAGCAAGAAGAGTTTGAGCTACAGGGCCTCATGGCTGTAGAGCCTTTTATCATATTTTACCCAGACAGGGTGTCTCGGAGGACAAATCCTACTTTTATGCCTAAGGTGGTTTCCAGTGTGGCTCTTAACCAAACAATTCATCTGCCAACTTTTTATCCAAATCCGCAGAACAAAGGGGAGAGAATTCTGCATTCCTTGGACGTACACAGACAGCTAAGATTCTACTTGAGCAGGACAAAAGCTCTAAGAAAAACTGAGCAATTACTAGTGTCATATGCTGCAGGATCAGAGGGAAAGGCCATCGCAAAGCAGACAGTTTCAAAGTGGATAAGCCACTGCATCTGTTTCTGCTACTTACACCATGGTAAACTTGTGTCCAAGGGCATTAGGTCTCATTCCACCAGAGCTGCAGCTACTTCAGCAGCCTTTCTCAGAGGAGTACCAATCAAAGACATTCTAGAGGCTGCTACTTGGAGTTCTGTTCACACCTTTACAAAGCATTACCATTTGCCTCTCTACTGTAAGTCTAGGGCAGGCTTTGCCACTGCAGTGCTGCAGGGTCTTATAGCTGCACCTAATGCTGTTTAGCTCCAGCCTCCCATCCATAGCTTTGGGATTCTACCCAAATGTAATGAGTGCAACAGTGAAACACAAAGAACATAGTACAGTTGTGTACACTTAACATAAATATAGATGTTCGAGTGTATTCACTGTTGCAGTCCAGGTTACCCTCCCGCCATCCCCCTGTCATTCTACAGTTTATCTTTCCTTCTCTATCTTCTACAACCTATGTGGTGTATTTGCTTGTAGTTGAAGGTAAAGTTTATATTGATGCATGTATGTATATGTATATATATATATATATATATATATATATATATATATATATATATATATATATATATAATATTGCTACCTTTTTGTGGGCACCTGACATCGGGGGCAAGAAAAACTAAAGAAAATGGCGTTGGCTGCATGTTTTATACCCCTGATGACCTGATGTCATGCAAGAGAAGACAGCAACTGACACAGGACCCAAGACTTTGGAATTCAGGCCAAGTGAGGGCAACCTGCCAGCAGATTACCCAAATGTAATGACTGCAACAGTGAATACACTCTAACATCTACATTTATGGTAGGTGTACACAACTGTACTTTCTAATAGTTCCCTCCCATCTTTAAAATGTCTCTACTTTCTCATATTGAGATTAGTTTAGCCCGTGCCATTTTGGAAAAGCTGCTGAATAGTATGGTCATATTAAAGGTCCTTCTTACAATTGCTGACCAGGTGTTTCTTCTGAGGACTGTTCTTAGTACCTTTCCAGGCTAAACTAGTACCTGTGGTCAGAAATTAAGAAAAAATAGGTTCTGCTTCCCATGCTGCTTAAAGATACCCCTTTAACGCTGGATATAAAGGATCCATATCTGCTTATCCCCAGTCACAAGGAGCATGGGCATTTCCTCAGGACTGTGGTAAGAAATGACCAGTGCCAGTTTACCTGCTTGCTGTTTAGCCTGTCCACTATGTCCAAGGACATCTTCAAATGCCTAGCAGTAGTGTTTTCCCTTCTCATGACAGAGAATTCTCAAAATCCATTGTTTAATGAGTGCTTGATATACAACTGCTCGGCAAATCAGCAAGTAGTCCTTGCATTACATGACCCTGTGTCAGACCAACCTGGAGTCACACTTATTGTGCAAAAAGTGAGCACGGTCTCTCAGCCTTTACAAAGGTTTTCCAGAGTTAGGCACAAGGTCTTTGCTGCATTCATTTTGCATTTGTGTTGTCTAGAACAGATGCCTTTCAGCTAAGGCCTTCTTAAAAGTTCTGAGTTGTGTCCGATTCAGTCTTCATGGGCTTTAAGCTGAGTGTCTCATGAGAAAAATCAAGTGATATTCCCAAAAAAATCTTTGGGAACATTACCAGATTTTGGAGCAGCAAATTTCTACAGGTTAAAGCAATCAGTAAAAAAATCAACCCTGATTTCAAGTAAATGTATGTGTGTGTTCTGTTAATTCTTTTGCACATTTATTTGCATGGCAGAATGAACTGCAGGGTTGTTACTGCAAACTTCGTGTATCAAACCTTTGTTTTGTGGTATATATGATTTAACATAACAGGTAAGTTGATTTTGTTGCATGGGTGTATGCTGAGATTTAGGTAGAATAGCAGTGAGTTCATAAACTCATTGGTACACACATGATTAATTTCCTTGCACCCCTTTATCATGGCGTCTGTCTTCCCCACACCTGCTGGATATTTATTGTACTTCTGTGATTGCTGTACCTCAGGACTTCTGATGTGACACTCACCATGCGAGGTTGTCTGAATTTAGCTCTCCCACACAGGTAACATCTGGTTTCACTTGCATTAAGTAAAACTGTTGAAATAAAAAAAAAATAAAAAAAAAGATGAAGACATTACTAGCTTCTGCAAGGAGTTTCAGCTAAATGAACCCGTTGGTTATCACGGTGGAGAGCAGCTACCATGCTGTACAAATTTGATACCATGTGTGAAGAAGTATTCAAAAATAAGTAGAACTTTGGAAGACCATTTTAAAATCATTAATAAGAAAACTGTGGCACAACTGGTGGCACAGTCACCTCTGATGCAGAAGGCTGTGGGCTCTTTTCCCACACCAGATAGATCGATAGTTGACACTGCAGTGCAGCATGGGGGGGGGGTGTTGCCTTTTGGATGAGATGTTAAATCGAGGTCTCATTTGCTTGAGTTGGTAGCAGCTCAGGTGGATGTAAAAGATCCCACGTCACCTATCGAAAAGAGTAGGGGTCCTTTACTTATATACAAAAAAAGAACTCTTATTTACAAAATATGTACTTATTTACAAAATATTTACAAATGTATAGGTATACAATTCTAGTTACACATATTCATGATTTATTTACAGTCATACTAAATTTTCATCCCTATTAGATCTCACTCCTTTTTGCATAACCACCATCTGATTTTACTTGTATTGTTGCTAAAATCCATTTACAATTAAACATAATTTCATTTATTCTTTCACTTCATATAACCCATATAAAGTAAAATAATGTATCCACTATTTTAACATATTCTTTACTTCTGTTATAATATCCATGTTTAATCATACCCATGTTTATTTTATCCACTTTTTATATCTTCAAAAAAATCTTCCTTACATAGTTTCCGCCTAACTTTTTTTTATTCTTTTACATTTTAAAAGTAAATATTCCAAAGTTTCTTTTTTTGAAAATGTAAACATATTCTATCACTTTTGTTTTTATTTAATGTATTGTCTTTTACTAACAATTTATCTGTTACCATTCTCCACACAAAAAATCTTGACATTCTGCTTTCTAATTACACCATTTGCTTCTTATTTATTTAGCTTTGATTTTTTTTCATCTGTTAGATTTTCCCATGGTTTTACATAGTAATGGTTTATCATTCCATTCTTATACCATATTTTTCTTATTCTGTATCATCAGTTTTTATTTTCCACAAAAATCTTTCTTGGTAACATTTTATTTAGCCATTTATACACTATTTTCCTTTTACTCTTTTTTTTTTTTTTTTTTTTTTAACATACCCCAAGATGTGTCATATTTATACAAGTTTAACTACTAATCTCTCATCTTTTTCATTTATCCCACTTTAACACTTTCTACAAATTTAATGCAGTAGTTTATGCCACTAGGTTAATTAACCCCAAACCTCCTTTATTTACATACAAAACTCTTGTTTTACTGGGTTTAATCTAGAACCCCACATAAATTAAAAAAAATATCTGCAATAATGCTTCTTTACTGTTGGCAACATAAATACACTTGCTAGGTATGCCATTTTCCCCATCAATACTGAATTTATCAAATAAGCCTTTTTTCTGAATGATAATTTATATGTTCTCTAGAAACGACAGGGTTGTTTTGTCTTCTATTGTTGCATTTTTTCCCCAAATTGTATACCTAACACAGGATTTTCAATCACTGAAAAATATGTACCCCCTATCTTTAGTATATCACTTTTCTCTTTATTTAAAGCCATCTCGTTTGTGCAAATTACTTTTATCCAAATTTTGATTTTTGCAGTTGTTATAATGCCATCTGCATATGTTAACAGAAGTGGAATTCTTAACCCTTCAGGTGTTATTCCCAACCCCCATTATTTGTAATTTATTTCTCATGCTATCACATTCATAACTAATGCAAAGAGTATACAACTCATTGGACATCCCTGTCTTACATCACTTGTCATACCTCTTAGCTTAACCAGCCATTTACAAGTACTGTTATTATCACTATTCGTTGAATACATAATTTCCTAACTTTCCCACTTATGATATATTCTTTCATTATTATCCATAAGATTTCATGTCCAGTTGTGTCAAATGCCTTATTAAGGTCTCCTATCATGATTTTTGCTTCTTTGTTTCTATTCATAATAACTACAGAAACTGTGGATGACTTCATTAATAATTTTTGACAATCCTTCCACTTTATTTTATATATATATATATATATATATATATATATATATATATATATATACATACACAATTCTGTAATATTTTCAATTTTAGTTTCAAATCTCTTGTATTATTTTCATAAAGATCTTATTATTCAGTACTTTTGGTCTCCAGTTTAATTGTCCTCTTAACTTCCTTCTTTATATGAATTTAAGTATTCCACTACATAATTCCTTATACACAAAAGCTTCAATTAACCATTCATTGAAAATTTTTAAAAATATTATTTGCCAATCCCTTAAACTTTTATACATGTCATACCCTGTTCCACCTTGTCCTGCATCCAAATATGTTAGTTCCAGGGCTGTTGTAGCTAGTTTGTGTGGTCTTCTTACACTTGGGGTCCAACCCAGCTATTCTATATTAAGAAAGTTTATTTTTGCACTCCTGTGGCGGAAGTGTACTGAACTAACATATATGAGTTGGGGATTGCTGGTGGAAGGCTTGTTTTGTGCTTTCCTGATTGGTAGCCAGCTTAAAGCTTGATGTTCATCGTGCATACAGCTGCAGTAATCACAGATGGGTTTTCTGCCGTCAGGCGGGTCCTCGGTCGGCCGAATTCCAAAGTCTAGGTCCGGCGTCGGTTGCTGTCGCTTTCTTTCCTGACGTCAGTGAGGCAGGGGTATATAAGACACAGCCGACGCCATTTTCTCCAGGCTTTTTTGCCGAGCGGTGCCCGAAGCAGAAGCAGTTCGCAAGTGCCGGTTGGCCAGCTCCTGAATTTACGAAAAATTGGAAACCGAAGTCTTCATTAAAGGTAAGTACCCCGTTGGGGAAACTTTTCTTGCCTCAGACCAATGTCAGAAAAAGTTAACAACTGTATTTCTTGTGGGAAGCAAATATCGCATAAGGATTTCCATTCTCTCTGCATACCTTGTTTAGGCCCAGACCACAACGTCTCGGGCTGCCGCTTTTGCGCTACTTTCAATAAACGCACTATTAAGCGTCGGGCGGAGTTCGCCCAACACTTTTTTGGTAAAGCCTTTGATTATAAAATGTCGTCGGAGACTCCGACTACTTTTTTGTCCAAAAAACGCAAGGACAAGGACCGACACGCGAGGTCCGCAGTCCCCACCGACACTACGTCCAAACCGGCTACACGTGGTCCGGTTCTCAGCGAGACGCCTATGCAGTCCCTGACTACCGACGACACTTCTTTGGCGGTGTCTTCTGTAACCGAGACCACAGGTACCTAGGCCCATACCCAGACTACAACCACCGAAGCCACTGTGAGCGTTGAGCCTCCTAATGTGGACAGGTCCACTTCCACCCACGGTGTCTTTAGACCCTCATCTTCCTTTTCCATTAAGGCCTTTACTAAGTCCAAATCAGCCAGGCATCCCAAGAGGCCTGTTGCACAGGGCCCATCCCCAGGCCCCATGCCTAAAAAGCAGCTGCTTAAAATGGCTGAGTGTTTAATTACTCTTATCAGGGGTTCCCAACCCCCTCCAGACAAGAGACCCAGAGTGGAGGAAGATTCTCCCTCTTCTGATCAGGGCTCCATTTTTTCAGAACATTCTGATGTAGAGGAACACTCTTACTCCCCTTTTGAAGATTCTGATGCAGAGCAATCCATTCCTTCTGTATCTCCTCCTGAGGATTTTTCTTTTGGGGAAACCTTGCACACCTTGAGGGAACACTTCCATTGGGAAGGCCAAGACTTTTCTGATTCCAAGAAAAGACTTGGGGAATTTCTTTTGTTACCTCAACACAGACCTCTGGCGATACCTCCTGCCTTGGACGTACTTGATGATGTTTATTCGGAGACTTGCCTTAATCCGGATTCCCTGCCTCCTGCCCCAGTCAAGCCTGATAGGTACTACAGAGTTCTACCTCTCACCAATTTCTTTACAAAAGCCATAATGCTGACCCTGAAAGTTTTAAAGATATATTGTCGTTTAACCCTGGTGTGGTTGATGCATCCGTATACAGTTGCCACATATCTTTAAAACCCATATATCTTTAAAACCCATATTAATTCATGGAGCTTCTAGAAGATAAAAATTATTTAAATCTACTTAGGATATTAGTTACTAGTTAGGAAAATGTTTTAACTGCACAATATGCTTTAATATCAATTTACCAGAATATACAGAAACATACAAACAATACATTTAAGATTTTTTGAAATGTGATTAGTGAATATTAGATGCTATAATTAAATTAAGGGTTTTGATGGTTGTCATGAGATATGAAGAAAAAACATACATATAAATGATATATATAGATTTTTATTTATTATTTATTAATGTAGTAAAATTAATTTTGAGAATTGTCTTTTTATACAGAATTTTAATTACCATTTTTAAATAGAACTTTAAATAGATTAAGCAGGTTATTTATTTTAATCAAGTTGGTGCATTTTTTCTGTTTTTTTACATTATAAGTGAGTAACATATTTTTAAATGAGTAATATAACTTTAAGGGCTGCTTGTAAAAAATGGTGCCAAAAAAGTTATTTATACACTTTGCAAACGTTAAAGCACAGTTCTGAGGAAGCCTACATTCAGTAGGTGAAAGTGCTCAACTCTGTATGCTTGCTTAGGCAAGGTAATGTTTTATCTGTCTGTATTTAATATACATTAAAAGTTTATTTCGGATTCTCCAAGGATGATGCCACTATACAAACAAAAAATGATTGACTTTAACAATTGGCTTAGCTTCTAGTGTCAATCCAAGGGGATTCAGTATCTTAGCCTGGGAGGAGATGGGTGACAGGCTATGCTGCTTTGTCAGAGGTGGTCTGTACCTGTTTCCTCTAGGCTTTTGGATACTGGCAGTGGTACTAGCCACCCCTATTGTGCCTTTTTTAGGCATTGTCAAAATAACCAACCTCCCAACATAAAAAAATCTTATCTAGAAAACACAAAGTACTGCTGCTTAATGCTAGGAGTCTAACCAAGAAATTGCACTCCCTGGAAGCTCTCCGCATCTAGGAAGATGCTGATGTCTGTGCAGTCACTGAGACTTGATTCAAAGCCATGGAAAGCACCCTGGCCATGCAGGGCTACAATTTCTTCCATACGTTTAGACTAGAAACTGAGCATAGAAGAACCATTGGAGGAGGTGTATCCATCTTCATTAAGGATTAAATACACCTCGAGAGTGGTCAGGCAGTACTACTCTCTCCATGTCCAATTAATGGCAAAATCTCCTACCATATCATAGCTAGCTATAGGTCCCCTACCATAAATCTGGAAAAACATACCAAATACCTGAACTTTGAAGTCACTTACCATACAGTCCAACACCTTAGTCATGGGTGATTTTAATTATCCTACCATCAACTGGGAAAGCTACACATCCACAAACTTGCTGGCTCTGGGATTCTTGGGCATTGTCTGTGCAAATGCTCTGGAACAGAACAGCTATTCAGCACACACACATGAGGGGTTCAAATGTCCTAGACATGGTATTCGCTAACATGGGAGAGCATTGCACCCCCCCCCCCCCCACACACACACACACACACACACACCTGTCCTTCCTGGTAAGATCAAACCATGAATCAGTCTGCTTCGATGCAGTTATAATACCAGATACCCCATCAGGCTCACAAATACTTATAAACCTATCCAAGACAAATTACCTCATGCTTAGTGGTAGTATAAGAAGTTTCAAACCCCCCACCGAACCCAGATAACACAGACTTCTTTGTAGAGGTGTACACTAATACCCTGTATAACCACTTAAGTATTATTATTGAATCGGCTGTATCTGACTGGATTAAAATCAGGTTTTGCCAGAAAAACAAGCCACCCTAGTGGACCTCTAGTATAAACAGGCTGTACAGTAAAAGAAAAAAAACATTGTCCAAAAGCAAGAGGCAACTGGCTCATCAGAGGGAAAAATCCCTCTGTAGCTTAAATGAATTAGAGATCTTGTCAAGTGCTCCAAAGCTAATTTCAAAGCAAAAATAGCCTCTCTAGCTAAGGATAATTACAAAGCATGCTTTAACTACATATGAAATCTAAAGTGGAATACCCAGCTATGCGCCGAACTGTAGATGGGCACCACTCGTACTCAACCACAGGAAATAGCCAACCTGCTAGCTGACAGATTTGCAGCAAACATCACTCCCCTGTGCCCACCAGTCATCCCTCAAAATATACCTGCCACCATTTCACAGCCTATTCTCTTGAGAGGAGGTAATTTCTGCACTCTCCAAGGTCAAAAACACTGCAAAAGTGGGATCAGACAACATCCCAGGTTGCCTTTTAATCAAGTTAAAACATGACCTAGCAGATCCACTTGGAGCCCTATTTAACTGCAGCCTGTGTAGTGGCTGTGCTCTGGCAGAAGGGAGGACAGCAACAGTAATCCTTCTGCACTAAGCTGACCATCAACCAACCCTGGAAATTATAGACCCATAAATTTAACAACCTTCGTCTGCAAGGCCATGGAAAGAATCATTATGGACTGTATCAACAAGGACATAGGTAATCTCCAAACTCTGGACCCAGCCCAATTCGGATTCGTAAAGGGTCAATCATGTCGGTTAAATCTGGTTGACTTCTTCGAGAAAATCACTAAAGCAAAAGGCAGTGCATACCACCTACCTTGACCTAGCCAAGACACTTGACACAAACCCCCACTGGGGTATTATTGGGAAACACTCTCAACTGGGTGTAAATTCCTGTCACAGATGGGTAGCAAACTGGCTTCCCAACAGGACATATACTGTCAAAGTGGGTGAATTCAGCTCTAACAAGACCAGTCATCAGTGGCGTACCACAGGGTTATGTGCGTGGCCCTTTACTGTTTGGAATTTATTTCTCGGAAGTCCAGGCAAACATGTACAGCCTGTGGCTGACCAAGTTTGCTGATGACTAAAATTGGGAGCAATCGCTGAATCCCCCAATGATTCTGATGTACTGCAGAAAGAGTCAACACAGACAAATGATTGTGACAAAGCCACAGATTGAAGCAAACTACAAAAAAATGGATTAATATTCCTTTTGGAACATCTAACATCCTGTTAATTGCAATGTTAGACAGCAACCCCCTAAGTGTAAGAAACAGTGGTATGAGATCTGGGTAATTGGGCTGATAATCTAAACTTTGATCACCACTTATCCACAGTGGTAGGGAAATCCTTCTGTGTGGCACATCTCATAAGCAAAGGCATTGCATCTGCATCTAAGGATTTTGTAATTCCATTATACTCTGCCCTCATCAGACCAATAACTGAGTACAGTGCTCCCTGTTGCATGCATCTAACCAGCCACCTGCACTAACTGGAGAGACCACAGAGGTTTCTCACCAGGAAAATACTGGGTACTCAAAACAAGTCCTACTGGGAAAGACTGAAATGCTACACATTTCATAAATCTAACTGCACAAGGATCACTCGCTTCAGGGATCTTAACCTAGTCTCTGACATGAACAGATTATGCTGGAGAGGTAGATATTTCTCCCAGAGACTACTCCTTCTCTGGAACGAGCTTGCCATTCATGTGATGCAGAGCCCCTCTCTGACCCACTTCAGATGCAAACTAGATCAATAGATGGGTGACTGCAAATTCAGTCCTGGGGTGATGCCCACATCCCTAATGGACAGAGGCAGTTGATGTTAATTACCATAGACTTGTACCTTTGTGAACTTCGCTGACCCTAACTATGGAATTGAGGCAAATCGGGATAAATATGGCTAGGCTTGTAAGGGCTCTTGGGCCATTAGCCTAGTAACCTCTTATGAACCTATTTTTACTTGTCCTGATACTTTTATCTAGCTGATTTAAAGAAATCTCCTTTTCAAATTCTTTATTCCCTTTTTCTGTTAACTTCTTTACTTTCCATGTTTTGTCACTGCCTTCTTTTTTCTGTAAACATTTCTTATATATATATTGTACAACACTATTCATAATCTTTTGCTGAGTTTTTCTGCTTCTCCTTTTACATTTTTTCTCACGTTACACTACCATCTTCCTTTAATAATCTGTTTAAGCAGCTCAGTGCTACTATTTTTCCTTGTAAAATATCTTTGCTTGTATAACAATTCTTGTATTTTTTTTCCTTGATTTCTTTCATAATAGTTCTTTTTTTGTCAAAGTACTTTCTTTCCTTGTGTTCTAAGTCTTCCAGTACATTGTTACATGTTTTTATATTTTTTCTCTACTTTTCTCACATCATTGCAACTGTAAAAAATATTTTTATATTTTTCTTTAAATATCTTCTACCATTCAGACCAGTTTTTATAAAATGTTCTCATAGTAATATGATCTTCCCGTAACTGTATTACTAATCTCTTTCCTTCTTCATCCCATGTTTTTTTCATTATTCCTTTTTATTCCCATCCCTATTTTCATGTATTCCTTGTTTTCCTTCATCTCTAGCCATGTTGTAAGATGATCAGAAAGTCATGTTTCTACTACCTCCCCTTCTATAACTAAACCTTCTAATACTTTTAAATCTATTTCAGTTCTATACATACCCCTTTAGTAAGTCCATAAAATTTTGTCCCAAAGTTTTAACTTACACATCTTATAACTTCTAACATTTTTCTTGTATCATTTCATTTCTTTTTATGCTTGCTTCTTATATCAGTTAGTCTCCTGTTATAATATTCATATTCATCACTACATAGTCTAAAATCTGATTAAGCTTTCCCTTTCTTTTACAATTAGTATACACATACAAAGTTATAATTCTATATACTTGTTTTTTCCATTTTAAATCTACAGTGGTTAATCTTCCCATTTTTGCTAAAGTTGCATCTAATATTTGTATTTCTACAGAATACAGCTATTCCAGAGCATCTCTCAATTCCCAAATTCCAGATTCTTTCCCACCCATGGTTTCTCTGTAATCTTCATTTGTTAAAAATATTGTGTCTTGTGGTATAATTGCATGTACGTCACAACCTGACATGGCTTAGTGGTAAATCACTTTGGTTTTGGTATGTAGGGGTCCTGGGTTCGAGACTTGCAATGGCTTATTATTTACTAACCTCGAAAAAGGGCATAGCAAAATTAATTTAAAATGGGTGGCGAAAGCCAAACACACTCTGGCTAGGTTTATAAATGCCCTAGGGCAGATAGCCTAGTATGAACCTATGTATTACACAACTCCAGAATCCCTGTTCTTCTAACTATATTCTTAATAATATTCACATTTACAGAAAACACTCAAATTTCCATTTTCCCTTTTCCTTATATTCATGGTTTCATACGTTCATAGCTAATTAGAGAGTGGAGAGTAAAATTTATGGAGAGGTTAGGCAAAAAGGTTTATACATCTGCCACTGTGGCTTTCAGAGCCATGAATTAACAAACCTATATGACAAAATAATCCCTGGCTCTCATGGCAGGTGCTGTAAAACTTATTTCAGACCTCCCAGTTTCCCCTAATAATGCAAAAATATCCAACATTCTAAAATCCTGCAGCCAGGTTACTAGGCACTCCATTAAATGCAGTTATGATGCTGTGGAGGCCTCAACAGGGCAGCAGCATCAGGATCTGTCTTAAGGAGGTATTCCTGGCTTAGGTTACAGCCGCTGCCATTGGATATTAAAGCCAAGCTTATGGGTGCCCCTTTAGACAGCAAGGCCTTATTTGGCTCTGCAGCTGCGGAACTCTTCAAAGCCCTTCAGGAAAAGGGGAAGGCGTTACAAGACATCAAGCATGTTTTTGTTTCTCCTGTTCCCCGCTTCCAGAGGAATTATCCAGCTAGGACCACCTTTGTGAGAAAGACCCCCATGTATCACTGTCCCAAGGGGAAAAAGGACAACAGAAAACAGGTCTCTGCAAGATCTTCTTCTTCCACTCCTTCTCAAAAGCAGTCCTTTCAGTCAAAGCCTGGTAGCCTGTGACTACCACGCCCTAAATCCCAATGCCCCTCTCTCTCTCCGTGTAACCCTGTTTTTCCCAGCTTGGAAACAGATAACCCAGGACTCTTGGGTGCTTACCATCATCAAACAAGGCTGGTTTGAGAATCCCTGCCAGCCTTCAAAGGTATCCCACAACCCCCTTGAGACCAAATGGGTTTCTTCTCTCCTGTCCTGCATTCCCTGCTATCCTGGGTACCATCCAGGAGGTGCCTCCAAATCAAAAGGGAAAAGGGTTCTATTCCCAAATGTTTCTGGTTCCCAGGAAAGAAGGCCCCTGGAGGCCTGTCGTAGATTTGTCTCATCTAAACACCTTTTTGAAGGTCCCTTCCTTTTGCATGCTAACTCTTCCTACTCTCCTACCCTTGATTCTGCCTCGGGCATACATAGGCATCTTTTATGTCTAAAGACACTATCTCCATATTCCCATTCATCTTCGCTTCAGGAAATCATTGCGGTTCTCTGTAGATTCTTCTCACTTTCAGTTCTGTGCTTTGCCATTTGGTCTTTGTATGGCTCCCAGAGTATTCACAAAATATTTGGTCCCTGTAATAAACTTCTGCAGAATACAGGGTATTCAAATTTTTCCTTACCTGGACGACTTCATCCAGACTTCATCCTCAGAGCTGGTACAGGACCATTTGGACTACACGGCGTCCCCTCTGAGGAGCCTGGGGTTTACCATAAACCTTCAAAAATCCTCTCTGACCCTCCCAGGACTATGTCTCCCTGGGATGCAGAAATCTCACGGTGTGTATGATGGCCTGTCTACCTCCAGAAAACCCCCCATCTCTCACCACTTTTTTTCAGGAACTAATCCCACTACAATCCATAATTGCCAGGGAGTTCCTTCATCTCTTGGGTTACATGGCTTCCACCAGCTCTGTTGTACCCTTGGCAAGGCTACACAGGAAATTTCAGTGGTTTCGGAGGACAGTCTGGAAGCAACACCTTCATCCTCTGGATTTCGTGGTTCCACTCTTGCCCTGTTTAACAAAATAATTACAATAGTGGATCTCACAGGTTACAAAAAACCCAGACCTTCCTTTCCAGCACTTCCACCCAACCAGAATCTGTACACAGATTTATCAGACACAGGCTGGGGTGCAACTCTAGGGAGTTGGAGTGTGAGAGATGTCTGGACTTCCCCCTCGGTCAAAGGAGCATATCAGCATCAAAGAAATTAAGGTGTTGAGTTTTGCTCTAAAAATGTAAGTCCAGAATCCTACCAGGAATGCTGAGATGGTTCACAGACAACACCACAGTCCTCTGGTACATCAAGAAGCAGGGAGGGACAAAGTCCTGCATCCTTTGCAGGCTGTCTCTGTATGCCTTGGAGATTGTTCAACATAGTCAGGTTTCTCTACAGGCTGGTGTTACATTCCATCAGTTCAGAATGTGATGGCAGATTCATTAAGCAGGTCCATGACACAGTCCTATGAATGGATGTTAAACAGGGATGTGTTCCTGGACCTGGTAAATCATTGTGGTACTCCACAGGTAGATCTGTTTGCCTCCCCCATGAACAGACAGATTCTCAAATATTGTACCGGGATTCCAACCCCTGGGACATGGAAGGTGGACGCTCTTTCCTTTCCTTGGAAGGGGATGTTTGTGTATGCATCCCCCCTTCTCTCTAATACAGAAAGGTCTATTGAAAATTCAGAAAGAACCAAAAATCTTGCTGTTGACTCCCCTTTGGTCAAGACAGCATTGGTTCCCCCTTCTTTATCACCTAGCCAAGGGCAGTCACCACAAGTTACCCCTCAGGATGGACCTACTTGCACAGGACAAGGGAACTCTAATACATCCTCAAATGTCTGCCATGCATCTAACTCTGTGGGTGATGGGGCTTTGATTCTCTTTAGAGACCTTTACACTGGGGACGTGCTACAGGTTCTGCAGGAGACTAGAAAACCCACTACCAGAAAATCTAATCTAGCCAAATGGAACAGGTTTTCTGTCTGGTGTCTAAAAAGCAAATTACAGCCACTGTGTGTTGAACCACCAGTGGTCCTGTCTTACCTGTGTAATCTAATGAAAAGTGGCCTGTTGTACTCCATCAAGGTACATTTGTCTGCCATCTCAGCATGTTTACATTTGACTCCTCCCTTGGCATCCAGGTTGGAAGTCAAGTTGTTCCTGAAAGGCGTTTTACATATTAGACCGCCAAGGAAATCAATTTCCCCTCTTTGGGACCTCAACCTTGCGCTGGAAATGTGTTGCTAGTCCAGTCAGGATAAAATAGATGAGACTTTGTGGGTTCTGGTCAGGCAGCTTTATTATATACAAACACATCAGGATTGAGGCTTAACTTTAACTTAGATAAACATATAAACAGAGTAGCTGTTACATGCTCACTCTATGGTTACACTCTAAAAATGGCACTGAAGCTAGCACGTGCTTGCTATTTATATGCACATGCTGACCTTGAAACGCTTAAAGGTACTACACACACACACACACACACACACACACACTGTTCTAAAAAAAAAGCTTACTCTAACTCCTTTTGAACCAGCTAACACCTCCTCTCTTCAACATTGCACATGGAAAACTGTACTCCTAGTGGCCATTACCTCAGCCAGAAGGGTTTCTGAAATTTAAGCCCTTGTGGCATTCTCTCCTTTCACAGTTTTCCATTGGGACAGGGTATCTCTTTGTACCAACCCATCTTTCGTGCCCAAGGTGGTGAATGAGCTATCACTAAATCAGGCTATCAGCCTTCCTACCTTCTTCCCTTCTCCATAGACATCTAGTGAAAGGATCTTTCACATGCTAGATGTGCACGGATAGCTCAGATACTACTTGACTACAACCAAGTGCAACAAACCAAAAGAATACTCAAACTCAGAAAATCCAAAATGAGGCCCACACATGTCCAGCAGGATAAAAGCTTTTAATATAGAAGTTCCACTGTTAAAATTCCACTTTGTAAAACAAAGCAACACCACATAAATCCAAGATAAGTGCTTTCATCTTGTCACTATCGAGATTTCTTCAGATAACAAAACCTAAAAGACACCATGTTTAAATCCCCCTCCATGAATGATGTCAGTGTATTGTCAACTAATCATGTGTTGTGGAAAAGTCAGACCCCACATTTTTTAAAGTACCACTTCCTACATTATGTTTTACTTGCAACATACATCTGAAATGGCCAGTTCTCCCAGTCCAACATTTAACTTGGAGAGTGGAAAGGTAAAAAAAGATGTGGATGAAAAACTGGACCTTTTTGATGGAAGAATCTAGCATACGGACAAAGTTAGATGAACACCCTGTCATTATTTATTGAAAAGGGCTAACTTTGAAGGGCATTTTAGAGAGACCTATTAAGGAAGAAAAGACAAAAAAATGATTGTAGGATGCAACAGTGTGGACATTGTAACTACTGTAAGTATATCCTGTTAGGGGATGCCATTACTATCAATGGATACACTATAAAAATGAGAGAGAGATCTAATTGTACATCAAGGGGGGAGTAGTATATATTGCTTTATGTCAAGCATGTGTAGCATTTTATGTAGGTAAGACCGAAACGTCTATAAAGGAACATATTTATGAACACTGCTGTGACATTAAGAAAAATAATACCAATAATACATTATACAAACATATAGCTGAAAACAACAGACAC
This sequence comes from Protopterus annectens, assembly GCF_019279795.1. Classification (NCBI taxonomy): domain Eukaryota; kingdom Metazoa; phylum Chordata; order Ceratodontiformes; family Protopteridae; genus Protopterus; species Protopterus annectens. Next base: position 1,155,651,186 of record NC_056745.1, on the reverse strand, counting down.
TGGTTTAAGTTCACTGTTTTGGAACAGGTTCAAAAGAAAGAAAGAGATGGGCCCTGGGCTATCTTATTAGAGAAAAAAGAATTGTATTAGCAACTCTGGCTAAATGCGACAAACTACCCAGGGTTGAATGAACATGTATCTATCTCTAGTGTGTTAAGGTTAAAATCTTTAGAAAGATAAAATTCGAAGTTGATGTTCATGTATGAAGAAAATAATACTTCTGTAATAATAATAAAAAAATTACTTTTCTAGTATAGAAAGATAAAAATAAAAAAACAAAAATATGTTAGGACTGGGAGAATCGGCCATTTTAGATGTATGTTGCAAGTGAAGTATTATGTAGGAAGTGGTACTTTAAAAATTGGGGTCTTTTTTATGTGGTCGAATGCTTAGGTGAGCGAACACGTAAACATCGGCCACATAATATCGTAGGCAAAAAACAGCGAATAGCCAAATTAATGCAGGAAAGATTTCCCTTGGCCGTTCGCTTTGTCTTGCCATTTTCTCCACTGTAGAGCAATCTCGGAGTTGGTATATTTAATTAGGGGGGGTGGGGGGGCAAAGCCCCCCACTTACTTTGGCTGTAAACTTTCTTTTTTTTTTTTTTGGTGGCTGACAGTTCAGTTTCTTGGCGACATTCCCTTTTGTGGGGTTTGATATTATGTGGTCAATGTTTTGTTTAGGTGTTTGCTTACCTAAGCATTCGATCATGTAATATAGACCCAAAAAATGTGGGGTGTGACTTTTACACAGCACGATTGGTTGACGGTACACTGACATCATTCATGAAGGGGGATTTAAACATGGTGTCTTTTAGGTTTTGTTATCTGAAGTCATCTCTTGGATTTATGCGGTGTTTCTTTGTTTTGCAAAGTGGAATTTTAACAGTAGAACTTCTATATTAAAAGCTTTTATCCTGGTGGATGTGTGTGAGCCTCAGTTTTGGTAAAACCACGTCCACCCGTAAATTTGATAATCTTTTTATTTCTTATCACCCAAGAGCCCTGGGGCATCCTGTTTCCAAGCAAACTATTTCCTCCTGGGTTTCTAAAGCTATTACCTTCTGTTACACCACAAATGGGAAGGATCTTCCTCCTGTAGTTAAGGCACACTCTTCTAGAGCTGTGTCGCCTTCTGGGGACTTCTTTAAAGGTCTATATACAGCTTCCATTTTGGAGGCAGCTACATGGTCATCTGTTCATACCTTTACTAAACACTATAAATTGGATATTGTCTCCAGGTTTAGAGCAGGATTTGCCAGGGCTATCCTGCATGGATTTGTGGAAAATGTCTCTGTTCCTCCTCCCAATCTCTTCTGCATGAGCTTTGGCATTCTCCCTCATGTTATGGATACTGCAGCATATGAATAGAAGGACATAGAATAGTCGTGTACAATCTTACCATAACCATATATGTCCTTCTCTTCTATATGCTGCAGTATAGTTTCCCTCCCTGCCTCCCCCCTAATACTTGCTTGAACTTTGTACACTCACTCCTTTTCAAGCTGGTGCTTGGCAGCATTCATTTCTGAGAAAGGTGCATGCTGATGTCCGCTTTATACCAGATGTCCGTTTATGGCCGACGTAAGCTGTGTGATGCTGCACTACTTGCATACCTTCGCAGTAGCATTTTAACTTTGGTATAATGGCTGGATGTACAAGTCAAATGGAGGCAGACTCCCTCATGTTAAAGATACTGCAGCATATAGAAGAGAAGGATATCTATGGTTATGACAAGAATTTACACAACTATTCTTTCTTTTTACAGCTGTGGCTGCCTTCTATTCAAAAATGCAGTAAAAGAGGGGGTCATTTAAACTAAGGACAGGAGCTGGCAGGAAAACTCAGTACTTTGATTTGCTGGCAAAAAAGAGGAACCTCCTCTAGCATCACTGGAGAATTCTATTAACCATTAGATTGCTTGTTAGGAGATGTCTTGACTGCGACTGAAGGAGGGCTAAATGAAGATGATCTAATTTGTGTTTTCTAAAAGGGTGATGTATAATCAGTTAATAGGGAAGTCTCCAGAACAAATGGTGTTTCTTAGGAACTTTCAAGTTAGGAGGAGAGAAACGGATTAAGATCGGGGAGATTTTTTTATTTGTATTTTAAAAGGAGGGAAAAGATGGCCACACACTGATCAAAACTTGATTAAAGCTCCCCCCAGTGTGAAAGTAGAATGTTTGAAAAATAGCCAATAAATGCCATTAATTTGGGTAGAATTCAGTTACCAGTTCATTACACTGCCTGAATGTCAGTAAAGAAGAAATCTGGAGAAGGTAATAGAAAAGCAGCTAGAAAAGGAGAAGAGAGATCTCTGGGAAGAGTCTTGAAGCTGTTCAGCAAAAATCATTTCAGGTTTCAGCTTAAGAATGGGAGATAGTTTCTAGTACTTTAGAGGAAAAATAAAATAATCCATCCAGATGTGTTTAAAATAAGTGAGACATTGATTGAGTATATACAGTTAGGTGACAAGGGAAATAATAGAAGCTTTAACTGTTCAAATGAGCTGATATAACTGCAGAAATTAATTAGACTGGCTGAAATGAGACTTCTCAAGAACTATTTCAAAAATAGTAGAGTTAGAACACTCAGGGAACCTGAGATTCTTTGCTGTACCAGAGAAACTGGAAGGAATGGATGGCATTAATTTTTTGAAAGCATAAATAAGCAATTGGGATGGTATTCACAACAGGATTTGTTTATTGAAATGGTGGCAGACTGTATGTATACTGCAAATTTGGCCATGAGAAAGAAGCTAAGACCTAAAGTAGTAAAGCTGCAGCCATATCAGCAGAAGGGGGGATACTCCTGAAAATGTGGTAGAAAGGTAAAGTGTTTCTAATTGGGGATTACACTGGGCAGAAGAAGAGCAAATAGGGCCCTACATTCAGAGAATGTTGAGGGACAGGTGAGAGATTCAAGTTGCTGTATCTAGCTGTCTTCATTATATTTTTTCATGAAAGAACAGATATTTTTGGATATAGAACATGCAAAGGAGGAAAAAATTATCCAGCTAAATTGATTCAACAATTTGAAGGGAATTCTACTTTTCATTCCTTAGACAATAGTAGATGCCATAGATAGATAGAACTTACCAGTAAAATATTTTCTATTATTCTAAAGGAAAATGATTGAGCGCAAGAAAAGACTAGAGGAGCTGCCTAGAAAAATCAGGAGTACCTTGGACTTGAACCAGAGTCTGGCTTTGGGTGGTTGAAATAATGATGATGCCCTGCAAGAATGCGAAAGTAGGAAATAAGCAGAAGAATTATAAAGCATCAGTACCAGAAGATGGAATTTGGACATGAGAAGTTTGCTTCTGCAGGAAGTGGGTAAAATGAGTGGAAATTTGTGGACTGTATTAAACTTTAGGTGAGCCAGCTGTAAAGCATAATTCCCATTTTATCATTAATGTTTACAAGGATGATGAAAGGGCTGTAGTAACTGTAATTACTTTTTTTCTTAGTAACATTTGAGCTACGGAGCAGTGTGAACTTTTGGCTCTTGGTGATGGTCATTGTACAGAATGGGAAAAGGGGTTATTGATGCTGATGTGCAAATACATTTTTTGAAGTCAAGTTCAAGATGCATTATAAAGTAGTTTTGTACAGTCTGTAGTGATGCTTTAATTGTGGGGTGAGAGTCTTATCAATGATTGCTGTTAATACCAGTGATTTTAAAACTATAAAGTAGTTTTTATCAACTGTAATGTATATGTTTTTATAGGTTCATAGGTGTGTACTAGGCTAATGGCCCTGGAGCCTTTACAAGCATTACCCGTAGGATTACCCTGGCATCATGCCACCCGACCTTCGTTTCCGGTGTCTCTGTCAAGTAGAGTCACTGGAGTGATCTCTGTGGGGTATAAAAGAAGGTGAAAGTTATGTATATGCAGTGTGGTAGTGAACTGATCAGAATTGTGTGTTATACTGTGTTAGTTCCCCCAGTGATATACATACAGGTGGAAGTGTACACCAAAGTCATGTAAAATACATTTCTCAGCATTTGAGAAGAACTGTCATGCAATTGCAGAACTATTAGCTGGTGTTTTTTTAACCAGCAAACCTCTGTAGCTGCAGACAAACTTTCTGCAGGTGCATGCAGTTAATCAGAAAAGGACTGAACCATGAATTCTGAGGAAGGAAATACAAACAGATTCATCCCTAGTAATATCCATCACTTCATTGCAAGTCGTAACAGTGCCCAAGCTAGTGTATTTGTTTAATGATAGCCAGTGCACTTTAAGGCTCAAAATCTGTTGACTGAGAGTATGCAGGTTCACATCTGGGAGGGAAGTTGGAATGGGACAAGAATGGATGGTGTTAATGCAGAAAGAAACATAGGCATTAACATGCATTTTCATTATTAAACCTTCCTTTTAAAGTAGGTAAAGCTTGTGGCTGTAACTGTCAGTCTGGGGCAGCTGGTCATATATTGAGGGTTAACTTCCCTTTTGGGTAAGCACGTTTTAATTTTCTGTTTGCTGTGAGTTAAAAGGGATAGGGGTTTAAAATGAAAATATGTACATAGCATTTTATTTTGAGTGGTTTTACTGAGAAAAAAAAAACAGTGGACGCTGTACTACTCAGAGGGTAAAGACCCTTTAAACCTAACTTTGGATAGCCCAATTTCATTTTTGAACCCTTATTATAAAACAGATGTCTATATTAGGTAACAGAATGGCTGTGATGTTCCCAGAAGTACATATTTATTGCTGCAGGTACTACACTTGCATCTGTCTTCAACTAACATAACTGCTGAAGCTCATGAGCTAAGTCTGGTAACAGCACTTCAGCCTCTGTAATGATGTCAGTTTCACACTTATGTCTTCCCATTCAAGTATTTTTACATTCTGTCATCTGTTCCTAATATTTTAATTTTGTCATCTGGTGTCATTTTGCCACAATAGTTTCACTGCACCTATCTTCTGTCAGTATCCCTATATTTAGAATGCCTTTTCTTCACTGTTTCATTTCTTTTTGGTTATACAGTTTCTTGATATCTTTTCTCAAATCCCTTAATAAATTGAGCAATCCTTTTCCCAAATTGCTGTCCCAGAAACCCCCTAGAAGATCTTTTTCTGCGAGGGGCATTTTGCTAGAGCATTTCCTTCCATCTCACTTCATACGTTAAATTTTGAAGTTTAAGTATAACAGTAACCTGAGCTTTGATAATGTATTTCCCTGCATCTATTGCTCCCAGACCTTCTCTAATTTTTGTTAATGTTAGCTTTGACCAGGCAACACTAGGATGTTCACCCTGCCAAACAAAATCCCTTGCCTAGTTATGTAGTTTGGTGAAATTTGCTTTTCAGGGTTCTGACCAAAGGCTTGCCCCAAATATAGTATGCATGGAAGTACTTGACAGTTCATTACTTGTTATCAGTGGTCAGAGTCTAAATTTAACACATTCCAGCAGTTCAATTTTCCGTTATAAAGTTCTGCATATGTTTGTGCAGTTGAATCCTTATAATTAGCCTTAACGAAATTCATCAATATTTAATTTTGTCTTGTAATTCGATTTGTGGGGTATGTAAATTGTACTGTTCCTACATCTCTCATGTTAATAGAAATCACTTTCCTGTGTATCTTAATTTTTTACACAGAGAGCCTACCAAACTAATTTTACGAATAGTTTTGGCAGGCTTCTGATAGGGTTAGTTAATGTTAACCTTATACACAGCGGATATACTATTTTGAGATTTAGATTACCCCACATAAATTCTTCTTCTTCTGAATTTCTGATATCTTGGGCTAATGGCTCTTGGTATGTTGCAAATAATAAAGGGGAGAGTGGGCATCCCTGGGTGGTTCTTGCTGATGTTACAAAAGAATCTGACAATGCATAGCCATAGCCTAAACTCCTGCCAATAGTGCTCATGTGTATTGCTTTCAATAATGATATCCATGAGTACGGCAGTCCTATCTTTGTCAAAGCTTCAAAAAGAAAGGGCCACTTCACCTGATCAAAATCCTTTTTTCTGTCTACACTGGATATCCTTGCTGGGCTTTCATGTATTGTCATTAAAGTTTGCACAATATTCTCAAAAGTTCTATATCCCTTTATAAAGCCTAATTGGTCTGGATGGATTAACTGAAGCATGACTGTTTAACCACCTTGCAAGTATGGCCATAAAAACTTTAAAGTCATGATTGAGAGTTGTAATTGGGCGATAGGAGGGGGCCAGCTAAGGATCTCTGCCCTCGTTATACATTGATGTGATGTCAGTTTTCATTCTATCCTCAACTATTGGGTTTAGATCCAAACCGTCTGATCCAACTCTGCCATTGCTAAAGCTCACAGTAACCAGATCTCTCAAGCTTCTCCCTTACCCACAATGCACTTCTCCAAATACTTTTGATCTTGTTTGCCACTTCTAGCTAACAGACATGTGGTTTACCATCTCTCTCGAGGTGGACGACTTTGATAAGTAAAACCTTTTTATATTTCTCTGTTCTTTCTTCTAAATTGCTAATTAATATTCTCTTAATTTCAATCCCTCCTTTTGTATTGCTATTTTTCTAATTTCCCTTTATACTTGGTACTTCTTAGATACTACTGTTAGTATCTCTCCTCCCTTATGACTCTGTCATAGCCTTTTCCTTACCATTGTTGGTATTACCTTACCCTCTCTTCTTGCTAGATAAAAAAAAAAAAATCTGCCTGTCATACTTATTTTTTTTTTTGTATATAATACCTTCTGAAATCGTTGTTGTTATTGTTCTTTATTGTTCATTATGGCTGACAAATCCGTTTTTAAAAAACGCACTGTGTGGGCATAACCTGCCAATTTCCGATGCTCACACTCGTGTTTATTGTCTGGACCCTCTTCATTTACAAGAGGATTGCTCAATATGCCATGACTTCAATCCTCATGCTCTTGTAAGAACAAGTTGATTTTGAAAGGTCTCATTCCTTCATCCTTTGGAGAAGCTATATTAGAGTCAAGTAAACCAAGAGCATCTTCAAAGTCGCCTTCTTCTTCTGACTTTTCAAGAAAGGAAGTCAAAAGGGACCCAGTCTTGACCCCCAGATCTGAAAAAAATTGAGTATGCAGGAGCATACTGCTTCAATGGATTTTACAAAACTTAAGCAGACCATCTCAACACTACCGGATCTGACCCTGGCAATTTCGGATCAGAAGAAAGTGAAACCATTGGACCCTACCTTATCGGATCCAACGCCAGCAGAAGTCATGGAGATGCCTATACTTCACGCACCAGATACTCTGACCTTGGATCCTGTTCCTGATAGACTCCCATCAGCCTTTTTACAGAGACCAGTGTCTCCATCCATACACTTCACTCGTTCTTCCAGAAGCCTCTCAGAAGTATATGTAGAGAGAGTGGTGAGGAAGATTCTCTCGATGCAAGGACAAGATTGATTTTCCTTCAGCCCCTACCTCTCTGGGACAGGTTATCGGTCCTTCCACAACACCTCCCTTGCAAATTCCTCCTATGACACCTTCTGTAGCTTTGGAGTCCCATGATCCTAGCTATCCAGATTCATCAGTTTCCATATCCTTGGATTTGAGATCTTCTCTGAGATCTCTAGGCCACTCTGATTAGGAGAGCTCTCTGAGCCAAAATTTGACTGTTGGATCTGGGGTGCAGCATTCTACTCCTAAGCTTTTACAGCAGTCTCTGCTTCTCAGAGCTTCAGCACTGGTCATTTTGGCTCTGGCTTCCACCTCCGGGGTATTGCCATCATAGCGGAGAGGGGTGGCAGTTCAGAAGCTCATCTTCTCTGATTTAAACCCCTCGTCTGCTCCTTTGATTTCTGCCTTTGAGGGTGCGAAGAGAATTTTCTCTGCATCAGCAAATTTGACGGTGCCTTCCTGCTCCGGATCCTAGACGTTCTGCCATGATGTCCATTTCAAAAGCCTCACCACTTTTCTCCACAGGGGCATCCAGTACCAAAGACCCAGGTTCCCTCTCAGGGAATTTTAATTTCCTGTTCTGATACCTCCCCAGAGCATCCCACTGAGGAGATGCCCAGGAGGAGGACATGTAAGAGGAAGCACTTAGACTCCCTACAGGAATCCATTACTGAAGACACAGATTTCAGTGAAGATGAAGGCTCCCCATGGTCAACTCCTGAAGATGTCTCATTTGAAGACATCCTAGAAATTCTTAGAGATGTGGCTGGACCCCCACCAACCCTACATCCGATGAATCTGTTCTCTTAGAGCCTTTGTTACTGGACCCTCTACCTCCTGGGGGACTCCACACACTGATGCCCTTGTTGATATGGTCTCTCGGTGGGCAGCAGAGGAAACAGACTCCATAGGACCCATACCTCGGAGATCAGGCAGGATAATGGCACCACCTGTGGACAGACAGTTCTGGGGGAAAGAGGTTCTAGTTGATGTCATGGTCATAGTGGTGGCCACAAAGAAGGAACTCACTGACAAGAGTTTCACTGTCCATTCCCCAACAGGGAGTTGCAGACTATGGACAGAATAAGGAAGCATGTCTTTACTTCAGTGACCTTTGCACCAAGGTTACTGAACAATTTGTCACACTTTTAGACTTCAGAGAGATTTGACGAAGACATTTTCAAATACTCTTTCAGGGGCCATTTCTAAAGAGGGTCAAGATTCTGTAACTTCTCAGTTGGCAACCTTACAGTCTATATCCAGTTCTTCTATGAGGTTAGTTTCCAGCATAGCAGAAGGAACCTCAGTTGCAGTGGGTTCAGGCATTTCCATGAGGAGACTTGCCTGGATGCACTTGTGTGATTTTATGGTGCCATTTACACTCCTTTTAATGGAACTACACTGTTTGGCCCTAAAGTAAAGGAAACACTTTCCAAGTGTGAGAAGGATGGAAAGACCTTGTCTGCTGTGGGGTGTATGTTTTTCAGCTCCCCAAAGATCATATTCCAAGAATCACTGCAGTAGGCAGAAGATGTGGTTCAAAAAGTCTTGAGGTCCTTTCCAATACATGCATAGAGGAGGTTCCCCCAGATGCAGAGGAGGGAGCTCTAATGGACAATGATGAGACCCACGTGGCAGAAGTCGACTGTAAAACCACAATTCACGAGAATCTTTCTTTGACAAACCCTATCAGTGTTCCTGAACAGAGGCCTGACCGCCCACCTCTGGAGACCGTCAGGGGAGGGGGCATTTTATCCCTGCACCAGAGAGCCTTGCTAGACTTAAAAGATACTTGGGTGCAGAGGATTATTTCCCGAGGCTACACAATACCCTTTTCCCTTCCATCTCCAATTCCAAGAAAAATGTTCCACCCAGTCAGAGGGATCAAGCAGCAATTCAAATTCAAAAGCTGCTAGAAAAAAAGTCATCCAGGAGATCCCACCAGACCAAAAAGGATCCAGAACTTCTCAACGTTCTTTTTAGTGCCAAAGAAAACAGAGGACTGGAGACTAATTTTGGATCTCACCATGTTAAACAGATCAGTTCAGCGAGCCAAGTACCAGATGGTCACAGTTCAGTCCATTCTCCCCTTTCTGGGCAAGGATGACTGGATGTGCTCTCTAGATCTTCAGGACACCCATTATCATATAAAACTGAACAGGCAATCCAGAAAGTACCTACGCTTACTGCTGGGAGACGGTCATCACCATTTCAGAATACTGCCCTTCAGACTCACCACTGCTCCCAGGGTGTTCAAATGCATGGCAGTAGTAGCAGCTCACCTCAGACTGCAGGGATTCTGGGTGTTTCCCTACCTGTATGACTGACTCATTTCTACTGCGACCAGGCATCACCCCATATATGCAAGAGATCAGGTTCTCCACACTTGCACTCTTCTGAGGATAACTGTAAACTACAACAAATCACAACTACAGCCAACTCAGACACTGGAGTTTATAGGAGCACTTCTCAACACAAAATATGCCATTACTTCTCTTCCACCACACAGAGTTCAAACAATAAGGTCACAAGCCAGGAAGATTATAATGAGTACCTCAGTTTCAGCTCATCTAGTTATTTGGACTTTATGCTTGATAGCTATGGCAATAACTTTAGTTCCACTAGTCAGGTTTAACATGAGGATCCTATAGTGGATGCTAGCCGCTCAGTGGTCAGTCCTTTATCAGTAAGTGTTGTACCAGGTAAGAATTACCCAGATGTGCAAAAGAGATTGGAGTTGGTGGATTCAATCTGACTAAATACTTCAAGGCCGTCACTTCATTCCCCAACGGCCCAAGGCCATAGTGACCACAGATGCTTCCAGGTTAGGGTGGGGGTAGGGCATTATCTGGGAAAAAAATCTCCAAGGCACTAGGTCCCCTGAGGAGACCAGTTTTCACATAAATGTCGTGGAGATGAGTGGTGCTCTTGGTGTTGCAGGCATTTAAAGGTGCTCTCCCCTCTTGGATGACTGCGATTCAGACAGACATGTCAAGTTGTATGGTACATCAACAAACTAGAGGAAACCAAGTCCTACCCATTTTGTCAAGAAGCTGTTTGGGTCTGGCAGTGGGCAATCGCTTTCTGTTAGCAATGCACATTCTGGGGAAATCCAAACTGAGCAGGTACATTCTTCTTCCTCACAAATGGACCCTCAGTGAAATGGTGATGGACAAGATTTTCCATCAGTGGGGTCAGCCTTGCTGTAACCTCTTTGCTTCTTCCTAAACATCAAGTGCAGCAGCTACTTTGCTCTAATTCCTCCACAGGGGAAGTCACTGAGGGATGCTGTACCTTCATTATTGGCCCCCTAGTCTTCTCTGTGCTTCTCCACCAGTTCCATCGATTCCAAAATTTCTGCAGAAAGCTGCCAGGTCAGAGAGCACAGTAATCCTCATTGCACCCTATTGGCCTTGACAAATTTGGTTTCCCTTCCTCTGGCCTTATGTGGTTCAACCACCATGGAAACTAGATCCAACTCCAGACCTCCTGTCTCACCCGACAGGTATGATGCATCCAGATATACCAAACCTCAAGCTGTTTGGCTTATCCAATTCCATTAATAGCCAGCCAATCCATGCTCTCTTCACCTGTTCGCCATATAATTTTATCTTCCAGTAAACCCTCAACAAGAAAAATTGATTCCAGTAAATGGAGAAGGTTTGTTATTTGGGCACAACAGCACAACTCATGCTTTTTCACCCTCTATCGATTACATTTTGGATTTTCTAGCACACTTATTTTTTTTTTAAAACAAATTTATTGTTTTAACATATAAGAGAAATATCATAATTTTATACAAATAATTAAAAATAGGTATTATTATAATATTCAACAAAACAACTAAAGTATTTACAAAGACATCCACTACAATCAGATCAATTAATTAAACTAAAATACTGTGCTATTGAAATTAGAATTTTTTTAACAAATTTTGTAAATTATCCCATACAATAAAATGTGATGTTTTTCTAGTTGTTCTCATTCTAATTGTGCTTATTTCCATATGACACATTATATTCATAACATTTTTAAATTCATTGAATGAAGGAGGTGTATCTGAAATCCAATTTCTAGTTATTATTTTCCTAGCCACTGCTAGGATAGACCATAACAAGGGAAGCTTAATCTTTTAACACATTGAGGTACAGGTGTGTTGAATAATATAAGAGACTTAGAAATAATGAAATTATCTGTAAAAGAGCCTGCAAAAATTCATTAATTGACTTCCAGTATTCTTTCAACTTCATACAGTCATAAAACATATGAGCCCAGTCAGCATTAATTTCTACATTACATCTCTTACATAGATTATCTTTATTATTAATTTTATTCATCATCAAAGGTGTATAAAAGATCTATGTAAAAATTTCCATGTATAAAGTCTCCAGACAATGGAAGATGTAGTTCTATAAGCAGATTCCAATATATATTGTTTATCTTGTTGAGTTGGTGGGTCCCCATTAATAGAGGTGAAATAATTCCAGTATGAATCTACATTGTAAAAGTTTCTTGTCTCATAATTTTATGTATATATGAAAGTTTACCTTTATCAGAAACTTTATGCTGTAAATTTATTATCAAGTAATCAATCAGTTTTGGAATAGATTCTTTAACTGTTATAGACATTAGATCTATTCTATCAATGAGATGTTGTCTAAAGATCTGAACCTCTAACCAGCAAGTTTCTCTTAGATCAAATTCTTGTTTTAAGAAATCTAGATTTTTAACTTTATTATCAGATATCAGTTGATACCAGTACTTTAGATTATTATCTATAGCTAAATGAGCTCCTTCAGAAGTAGATGACATAAGCATACCCTGAGTATAAATTATAGGGAATACAATAAAATTCCATTCCCTATACTTAGGGTGCATGAATATAAAGTTACGATAACTAATAATAATATTTAATGGGTAACAGACCATATGTTTAGGTGTAATAGGTGAAGTACAAAATTCCTTTAGCAACCACAACATGGAGTTATTTATAATCATATTTTTATGTGTTAAGGAGATTTTCATGAAGTGCATACTAATTAGCTCCCAATAATCTTTCCATTTTGCGACATATGACCGATCTATTAATAAAGTAATAACTTTTATAATAGAAGAGATAATATATAAATTAAAGTCTGGAAAAGAAATACCCCTTGAGACCAGCTATTAGTATGTTTCTTTAATGCAATCCTAGGTCTATTAGGTGCCCATAAGAAATTTAACATTAGTGTATTCAGTTTCTTGATAGTTATTTTTGTAGGTGAAAGTATTATTGATTGTATTAAGTATAAAATCTTGGGGAATATTATCATTTTAATAATTGTAAGTCTCTCCTCCATAGTAAAAACATATTATTCCAGGTATTAAAAAGATTTTGTATATTAAGAAAACAGGTATTATAGTTATTATATATAATAGATTTAATATCTTTAGATAGTATTATACCTAAATAAGTTATCTGACCTGAGTTGGGTACATATTTAGTAAAATCACTAATGAGAGTATTTTTTCGTGTATATATAGGTAGTATTTTAGTTTTTTTTCATTGAATATTAAACCACAAATACTTTTAAAATTCATCATTTTATCAAATAAAGACTGCATAGAAGAATTAGATCCTGCTGATGTAATTAGAACATCATCTGCAAAAGTTGAATTTTTGATGTTGTATTTTCTTCTATTTCAAAACCCTCTATGTCAGTACTGTTTCTAATCAAATTAGCCCAAGGCTCCATTACTAAAGTGAATAATAGTGGAGAAAGTGGACATCCTTGCTTTGTACCTTTAAGAATGGGTATTTTTGTGAAACATATGTTCCGACCTTAATATAAGCCAGCGTTCCTTTGTATAAATGCTCAATTAAATTTACAAATGCATCAGAGAAATTTGTGCATTTCAGTAAGGTAAACAGATAGTCCCAACTTACTGAATCAAATGCTGAACCTATATCAAGACTAATAAGTGTTAAATCTTTCTTTTCCTATTTGCAAAATCAATTAATGTTAAAGTTCTTATATTATCAAAAGTATTTCTATTTACAATGAAGCCCGTCTGATCTATGTCTATAATGGCGGGGATAATTGTCTTCAATCTATCAGCAAAAATACTCATAAACATTTTATAATCAACATTAAGTAATGAGATGGGTCGATATGAAGAACATCTAGTTGGATCTTTATTAGGTTTTAAAATTGGTGAAATAAATGTATATTGCCAAGATGGGGGTTATTAACTCAGTTTGGGCCAGAATAAAAACCTTATGTATTAATGAATATGTAGTTTTAGAAAGGATTTTATATATCTTTGGTATAATACCATCATTACCCGGTGCTTTGTTTGATTTAAGCTTATTTATTTGTGTAATAACTTCTGTATATGAAATACTCTTGTCCAATAGTTTAATCTGTTGTTTATTAAGCTTTTTATTCATGCTTGTGGTTATAAACTCCTTTATTTTATCTTTAGGTTCCATGTTAATGTTGTTATGGTTAATCTTGTGAAAGTGATTTCTAAATTCATCCAGTATTTCTGGTATACTAGAAACATTCTTCTTTTTCCTTAGAGAAAAGATTTCTTTGATATGGTTTTGTTTATTCAATCTTTTTGTTTTATTTTTAAGTCTATGTAAGTATTTGGGGCTTATTGAATAAGACAAAAACTTGTATTTCTCTAAAGTTATTTTAACTTTATGAGTCAAAATTTCTTTGTATTTCTCATTTAGTTTGTTTATTTCTTCAATAACTTTCTTGTCCATAATATTTTCTTTATTATTATGTTTATAAGAGTCTAGTTTACTTTGAATATCTAACAATTCCTTATCCCAAGATTTCCTTTTGTTATTATACCATCTGATACTTTGTCCATATAGATATGATTTAGCACACTTATTTTTAAACGGTGCTAGTTCTTCAAAAGTTAAAGTGCAACTGACAGCAATTTCCAGTTACTACATTGGATTTAATGGCTCCTCTATAGCTTCTCACAAGTTGAACAAGGCCTTCTTAAAACATACTCTCCTCCTAATGCATCCTTTTAAAGATCCTACCCCCCCATGGGATTTAAATCTGATGATGCAGTCTCACACAATCCCCATTTGAACCAGCAGCTACGTGTGACCTTAAATGTCTTGCATGGAAGACACTTTTCTTGGTTGCCATTACTTCTGCAAGAAGAATTTCTGAGATCCAAGCATTATCCTCTAAATCTCCATGCTTAATTTTCCACAAAGATAGTGACCTTGTGTACTAATCTGTCCTTTTTGCCAAAGATGGTGTCAGAATCCAATATTAATCAAGCCATTAACTTACCAGTGTTTTTTCCTAAGTTTACCAATAAAGGAGAATATATTTTGCATTTATTGGATGTTTGTAGACAGCTGCGCTTCTATTTGCATAGTACTGAGAAATTTAGAAAAGCTGACCAATTGTTCATTTCATTTTCTGAACCAACTTTGGGAAAAACAGTTTCTAAGATTACATTGTCAAATTGGTCGACGAATTGCATTTCCTTCATTTATACTAAACTTGGCATTACTCTTCCACATTCCTTGAAAGCACACTCCACTAGATCCATGGCAACTTCCACCATTTTTTTTAGTTAAGAATGTTCATGGATGATGTATGGATCTGGTCTCCAGAGGCAAGGCATCATTTGGTTCTGTGGTGGTCAGAAATATCCTTCTTGAGTCCACCCGGGAAACAGCTAGGGACTCTGTCCCAGTAGTTGAGAATAGAATGAAACCTGACATCATCAGATAAAGAAGTTATATACTCAACATAACATTCCGTCTGTGTTGTCCATTTTTATTCTTCAACTCCCCACCCACCAACTGCCATCCCCCATCCTAAGACTTCTGGAGGGAATGAGTGTTATAGGATCCCTGTATACTTGTTTTTTATATGACTTCTCCTCTGATCTTTCAGCCTTTATTCTCTACTGAGGAGCAAACACAATCTGAGGTATTTGGGTGAGGTGCATTGTGGATAAGGGAGATGCTAGAGAGATTTGTTAACCGCGAGCTTTAGCAATGGCCAAGTTGGATCTGACAGTTCACATCCGAACCCAGTAGTTGAGGAAAAATGAAAATGGACAGCAGAGGTGAAACGTTATGGTGAGTGCATAAACTTCTTTTTACTATTAATTGGATTTTATTTTATTCTTTTGTTGACTCAAATTTAATTAATTAATCTGGTCCACACTTTTTCTTTGACTAATAACCATACCTCTATGAGAATTTCATCTGAGCCAGGCAGTTTTTTTTCTTAGACTGAGCTTTTATTACTGTAGTTAATTCTCCTTAGTTAATATTATTCACTGTTCGTCTATTGAGCTTGAAAGTTCATCTGAGTATAAATATTCTGTTACACTAAAATTGATGGTCTATAGTATCAAGACATTTGTTCGTGTGATCTAGTTTTGAAAACATCTCTTGAATTCAGCTTCTGAAAAGATGTTCATCGTGTTACCCTGCTGCAGTCATCACACTTGGGTTATCCTGCCGTCAGGCTGTCCCGCAGTCGGCCAGAGTTCCAAAGTCTTGGTCCGGCGTCGGTTGCTGTTGCTTCTTCCCTGATGTCAATGCGCCAGGGGTATATAAGAGGCATCCGACGCCATTTTCTTTAGTCTTTCTTGCCGCGCGGTGCCCGAAGCAGAAGCAGTTCGCAAGTGCCGGTCGGCCGACACCTGAGATTTTCGAATCGAATTTCAGTCCGAAGTCTTCAATAAAGCTAAGTACCCTGTTGGGGAACCTTTTCTTGCCTCAGTCCGATGTCAGAAAAAGTTAACAATTGCATTTCTTGTGGGAAGCAAATACCTCATAAGGACTTCCATTCTTATTGTATTCCTTGCCTAGGCCCAGACCACGACGTCACTGGTTGTCGATTTTGTGCTAGGTTCAATAAACGAACTATCAAGCGTCGTTTTGATTTCGCTCGACACTACTTTGGTAGGAAATTTAATTATACCATGCCGTCGGAGCAACCGACGACCGGCATGCATAAAAAAACGTAGAGATAAGGACAGGCAGCCTAGAACCAAGCCAGACTCCGAGGCCTCTGCTGGGCCTGTAGCCGGTTCTCCATTTTTCAGTGAGGCATCTACGCAGCCCCTGACGACCGCAGAATTGGAATCCCACACAGCTTCGGATTGTCAAACGGAGAGTGCTAGGCCGATGCAGCCATCTTCATTAGGCCCTTCCAACACCAGAGCAGAAGGAGATCCCGGTGCAGTAGAAACACCTTTGGTTGCAGAAGGTGTCTTCAGACCGACTACACTCACCATTAAATCTTATGCTAAGCTTAAAACTCCATTAAAACCTAAAAAGACTGTACTTCAGTCACCAGTTCAAGGCCCCATGCCTAAGAAACAGATGCTTAAGATGGCTGAAGACTTGATTACCCTAATCAGGGGTTCCCATCCCCCTCCAGACAAAAGGCCAAGACAAGAGGAGGATTATGCTTCCTCTGACCAGGTTTCAGTTTCCACAGATTCTTCTGAGGAACAGTATTACTCCTTTCCCCCTTATGAAGACTCTGATGCTGAAGACTCTATCCCCTCAGCATCTCCCCCTAAAGACTATTCCTTTGGGAAAACCTTACATACCATGAGGGAACATTTCCACTGGGAAGGCCAGGACTACTCTGATTCAAAGAAAAGGCTCAGAGAGTTCCTTTTACTTCCCCAGCACAGACCACTTGCTATCCCTCCATTTTTAGACATTGTGGATGATGATTATTTAGAAACTAGTCTAAATCCAGACTCTCTACCTCCTGCTCCAGCCAAACCAGACAGATACTACAGAGTACCTGACTCTCACAAATTCCTTTATAAAAGCCCTGTTGCTGACCCAGAAACAGTTTCCCAGGGTCCCAAAGAGGCTAAGGCTTCTATGGCTAAAAATCTGTACCCTTTGAAAGGGACTGCAGAGCACTAGATAGGTGGGGAAAGAAGGTATACACCTCAGCTACTCTAGCTATGAGAGCATTAAATTGTCAGTTTCACATGCTGAAATATCAGCAATTCCTAATGTCTCAATTAAAACAAAAGATGAGCACGTATTGTGAACAGTCTGAATTCAAGGAAATGCAGGATCTGTTGCATGCAGCTGAACAGGTGGGCAAGCATACTTTACAATGTGGATTTGATTCATTGGAAGCTTCCTGTAGAGCAGCTGTGACTGGGTCTGTCATACGCAGACATGCTTGGTTAAAAGAACAAACCCTGCCTTATTGGGTGCACCTTTACAGCAGGATGTCTTATTTGGTGTCAAAGCAGAAGAGGTTTTAAAGAAAATGGAGGATAAGGCAAAGTCTATGCAGACGGTCAAGGATTTTTTACAGGTACAACCCCCTAGTTTCAACAGAAATTGGCCAACAAAAATTGGTCCTTTCCAGCATCTGACAGACCACAGAGGGGCAAATACAGACGCCCAAGGGGCAGAGGTCAGTCACAAGGCCCTTACAAACCTTGCCAATGGGCTGCCGCTACCCAGAAAGGAGGGAAAGACAGGCCCCAAGCTACCAGAAGACAAACACAATGACTTAACCCTCAAACTGCCAAGCAAATCTCTCTTGGCAGCTCCCTTGGGAGGAAAACTAACACTTTTTGTAGACAACTGGCACATCATCACAAAAGACAAATGGGTCCTAGACATTGTCTCACAAGGATACAGATTCCATTTTCACACCTTACCAAGGATAAAAGGAATGCCAAACCTGCCAGCAAATCAATGGGCAGAGGCACAAAAACAAATTACAGCTCTCATGGACATGAGAGCCATTCATTAGGTACCTACACAGGAGCAAGGACAAGGATTTTACTCAAGACTCTTTCTAGTCCCAAGAAAGGACAAAGCATGGAGACCCATTCTTGACATTTCAGTTCTAAACACCTATTTGCTAGTACCCAAATTCAAGATGCTAACACTACAGCAGCTTCTTCCCATGTTGGGCAAGAAGGCTTGGCTAGTAACGTTGGACCTCAAGGAGGCATACCTGCATGTCCCTATCAGACAAATTTGCAGAAGATACCTCCGTTTCATTGCAGGTTCAACCCATTATCAATTCTCTGCACTGCCCTTTGGCTTATCTGCTGCACCCAGGGTCTTCACAAAATGCCTGGCACCAGTAATCGCATACTGCAGACAAAGAGGAATTCAAATATACCCATACCTGGACAACTGCCTT
Organism: Protopterus annectens; assembly: GCF_019279795.1. Lineage (NCBI taxonomy): Eukaryota > Metazoa > Chordata > Ceratodontiformes > Protopteridae > Protopterus > Protopterus annectens. Next base: position 1,155,632,623 of record NC_056745.1, on the reverse strand, counting down.
ACTCAAGCAGAAAGCAAGGACATTCTTTTACAACATCTGGCATTTGTCAAACACCTTCTAAGTTGCCTAGGGTACACAGTAAACGAAAAGAAATCAAAACAAGTGCCCTCACAGAATATAATATTCCTGAGTGCCAGCTTGAATACAATGGCCCAGATGGCTTATCTCATGCCAGACAAGCAACAACAACTGACTCAATACTTCAAAATAATGGCAAAAAGACCCAACTCCGTGCAAGAAAAATTCTGCAGGCCTTGGGATTCATGGCATCTTGCATACCACTAATACCATTTGCAAAACTGCACATGAGGAAATTACAATGGTACCTGAAAAGCGTATGGATTCAACACAGCCACAGCTTGGAAACAATGATGCAACTCATTCCCTGCCTTCAACAGGAGTTTCTATGGTGGGCACAGGCATGACACCTCAACAAGGGTCAGCCTTTTACCTTACCCACAGCCAGGCAAGCTATAACAACAGATGCATCGGACTATGCCTGGGGAGCACACATGGCAGGACAGTGCATTCAAGGCAAATGGACTACAGATCAAAGGCATCTGCACATCAATCAAAAAGAAATGCTAGCTGTACAGAATGCCCTAACAGCTTTCAAGGACCTCTTACACCCAGGACAACTAATAATAAAGACAGACAATACCACAGTAATGTGGTACATAAACAAGCAAGGGGGGGTACACACTCCTGCCCTCTATGCAGGCAAGCAGTGACCTTGTTCAATTACAAGCACAATTCCTGCCAGGAAAGAAAAACACATTGGCAGACGACCTAAGCAGAAACATCATGGATCCCCACGAGTGGAAACTGGATCCACAAGTATTTGCAATGATAACTCAAAAATGGGGACGCCCAGACATAGATCTGTTTACCAACCCCCAAAACTACCAACTTCAAAAATTTTGCACAAGGACATACCACCCACAAGCTTGGAAAGTGGTCGCCCTCACATTCAGTTGGAAAACATTGACAGTGTATGCCTTCCCTCCACTGCCTCTTCTAGCAAAGGTGCTGCTGAAAGTCAGATTAGAGCGGCCACAAATGATACTCATTGCTCCAGACTGGCCATGCCAGCACTGGTATCCAATACTAAGGAACATGGCCCACGGTCCACCATGGAGTTTACCACAAATTCCTCACCTGCTCACCCAGCAAGACAGTCAGATTCTACACAGCCAGCTCAAGACTTTTTTTGGATGTCATTCTGGAGGCCAGGAGGCCCAGCACCAGGCAAGCCTATTCAGACAAATGGAAAAGATTTTGCACCTGGAACCAGGCTAAAGGCCAGAATCCCCTTGATCCAGACATTCCTCAGATTCTACAATATTTAACTGAGATTTTGCACACAGGACTTTCCTTTTCATCTATTAAGGTCCACTTCTCAGAGATTTCAGCTCACTACAACACGGATCCTCCTTCATTTTCACATCCACTCCTAAGACGGTACCTCAGAGGGGCCAAGAACATAAGACCACACAGGAGAGCACCAACTTGGGATCTCAACTTTGTTCTGGAAAAGCTTGCACTGCCGCCTTTTGAACCAGCTTTCTCAGCTGATTTAAAGTTTCTATCATGGAAAACTGTCCTGCTGCTAGCAATAACTTCAGCTAGAAGAGTCTCAGAGCTACAGGCACTAATGGCAGTGGAGCCTTTCCTCATTTTCCATCAAGACAGAGTCTCTCTATGAACTAACCCTTCCTTTATGCCAAAGGTGGTATCAAATGTGGCCCTAAACCAAACCATTCATTTACCCACCTTTTTCCCAAACCCTCAGAACAAAGGAGAAAGACTCCTGCACTCCTTGGACATTCACAGGCAACTACTTTACTACTTGGATAAAACTAAGGCTTTCAGAAAATCTGACCAGCTCTTTGTATCCTATGCTACAGCATCACAAGGAAAACCTATCTCAAAACGGACCATTTCAAAATGGATAGGACATTGTATACGTTTCTGCTACATTCATCATGGGAAACCGGTTCCTGCTAGCATTAGGTCCCACTCTACCAGGGCTACAGCTACATATACAGCCTTTCTCAGGGGGGTACCAACCAAGGATATTCTGGAAGCTGTAACTTGGAGTTCAGTGCGCACCTTCACCAAACACTATCACTTGCCTCTATACTCTTAAGACTAGAGCTGGCTTTGCCACTGCAGTTTTGCAGGGCCTACTAGCTTCTTCAAACCCTGTTTAACTCCACCACCCATCTTTAGCTTTGGGATTCAACCCAAGTGTGATGACTGCAGCAGGGTAACATGATGAACATAGTACAGTTTTGTACCTACGATAAATGTAGATGTTCGAGTGTTCACCCTGCTGCAGTTCAGGTAACCCTCCCTCCATCCCCTCTGACCTAGCTGAACCTTTCTATGCCTTTCTATCTGATACAACCTTTGTGGTGTATTTGCTTATAGCTGAAGGTATACTTTGTATGTTCTTTACATGTTTTATTGGCAATATGTAGTGACCTCCTATTGGGGGGCCCCTGACATCTGGGGCAAGAAAAACTGAAGAAAATGGTGTCGGATGCCTCTTATATACCCCTGGCGCACTGATGTCAGGGAAGGAGCGACAGCAACCGATGCCAGACCAAGACTTTGGAACTCTGGCCGACTGCGGGACCGCCTGACGGCAGGATAACCCAAGTGTGACGACTGCAGCAGGGTGAACACTCGAACATCTACATTTATCGTAGGTACAAAACTGTGCTTTTCCTATAGTAATTATTTCCAGGATCTCTTTTGTCTTGCTGGTTAATTTGCCTAACTGTTTATCCTTTAGCTGGGTTGTCAGATTATTGACCTTGTGTTGCCTCTGCAACTTGCAATCACTCTCATGGAATATGGTGTATTTGTATGGAACAGACCCAAAACTGTAATCTTTTGGAAAAGTATTCTTTCATTGTCTTAGTTTTGAAGATCTTTTAACAATTTCCCTATTTCCAACCTATCACTTTCTGTAATATTTGGCTGATTTCTCTGGAGTAGGTTTAGCCTGTCTAATGCTATCATTTTCCCCTCTTCTTACATTGCACTTTAATATTGAAAATTTGATGCAATTCATCTTCGTTTGTTTTAAAATCATCCTATGTTTTTGGATCTACCACTAATGTGGTCAGCTTTTGTACTAAAATTTTTCTTATTTCTGAATCTTCCTACATTAAAATATGTTGAGAAATGCCAGTGTTTCAAAACTGTTGGTTCCTGGGTTAAGATTATGGTTGCTAATATTATATGTGCGTGTTCAGATATTCTGATTGGGCTCACCTTTATGTTGGTGAATATCTGTCTCTGTTCTCTGGTTACCACTATTTTATCGGTCTGGGTGTAATATCAGTTCTCTGTACTAAATTTGGGTGAGTCTAGTACATTTGTTAGAGCTGTCATCTGCAGTAAGTCCGCACATTTCTGTTCTGGTTAATTTTATGTTTTTATTCCCACCCCTGGCTTCTTTTTCATTAAAGATCATGTTTCAATCCCCTGCCATTAATAAGATCCCCACATAGAAATGGAGAATATGTCTGCATTCCACATTCATAGTACGAGGTGTTAAATACAAAAAGCTACCAGGGTAACTCTGCATCCTTGCAAGACTTGTTTGACTGTTACATATCTACTCAAATTATGTCTTAAGCTTCCTTTTAGGTCCACTCCTGGGTGCTTTCTTTTCATTATCACTATCCCTTTCCTCCCAGTACCTCCGTAACTGGTACTTCCTATAATCTCAAATCCTCTTTTTAATAGTTTTCTATAGTCTGTTTCCCTTAAATGCATTTCTGTGGTAGCACTACCAAGTCTGCCTCCTCTCTTCTGACCTCATTCAGGACCTTTGCTCACTTGATGAGATTGGTTAGACCATTGACATTCCATAAAGTAATATTTAATCATCCTGTTTGTTTTTTTGCTCTCTTTTAGTCACTGTTGTGTGTATCCTATGCATCTTGTCTGAATTACAATATTTTCCCTGCTTTCCTCAACCCACGATTTAAAGTGTAATTTATTCATACTAGGCTTTTAGTCCCTTTACCACGATTGTCCTTCTTCTAATAAATGTGACTTTATTCTTACTATGCTATTTATTGTGCAAAGCTTCCCTTTAAGCTCAGATGCTCTTTTGTACTATTTTTAACCACAAACAGATATTTTTTTATGCAACAATAAACTACACATTGTATTAACTATAAACAGAGTTGTCACATTCTTGTGCTTCCAAGGTAAGAGCATTTGCTCTTTATACCTTTCCTGTAACTAGTGTAGTTAAGATACAGATTTGCTGTATCCAGGACTGTATGTAAGCTTCTGAGCCCACCAAGCCTTTCTATGTTGGAGGGAAGCCTTCTAGCTTATCGGTGGGAGTGGTAAGCACTAGTAGCCTATCTACCACAAGAGGAGTGATTTCTGGCCCAGAAATTGTAGTTTATTGGCCATATGGGCAGTTTTTCCATCTCTTTCAACTTTTTGGTTTAAAAGCCCACGTTTGCTCTTGTTTCCCACCTTTCCTGTAGCTAGTCTAGTCCAGATACATATTTGCTGTATCCAGGACTGTTTGTAAGCTTCTGAGTGGTGCCAAAGTCAGCTCTTCAATTCCTCCCTTAGATCTACTAGTTCTCTCATCTCTTGCACTTTTACTAGCTTAGTCTAGCATTTTACCAGACTTCTTGTAGCAATTATTGTAGCACACATAATTGCTACCAGCACTAAACATTCTACAAGGAAACGGCTTCAGTACTTAATAATGCCCACTCCTCCAGGCATGTCTAAAGGTCAGTTCCCTGTGCTTTCTCCTATTAACCTGGTGAACTTTGGCATCCTGAGGCAATGTAGCAACTGCGTCATGTACACAGACAAACCCTCTCCTCTTACCTCCCAACACTCAGACTTGAGAGAAATGGACTTGTATAGTCAAATTGGAAGCCACGCACTCTCCAACAAAGACCGGAATAGCTGATCAAGAGGAGAAGGTCAACACTTTCACCACACCACATGGAACACATAGCCCTCCAGGACACACACCAGCACTGCCTTCACATAAAAATACAAACCGCACACCCACCTTCGCGGAGGCCCTCAATAAAAATCTACCCAAACAGGAGAGACCTCCAAGGCAGAAATGCACTCGACCACCACAACACTAATCACTAGACACATAACTCTCCTAAACAGTGTGCCACACAACCAAAGCCCCCAAGGCAAAACAGCATGTCCAACACACTAGTCATAGGTGACTCAATAGTGAGGCACACTGATGTCCCACTCACTAGGTTGAATAAGGAGAAAGTAACAGTCAGCTGCCTGTTAGGCTCCAGGATCCACCACATAACGCACACACTCAGGTCCCTCAACAACAGGTATAAATATGACTCTGCCATTGTAAATGTGGGTGTGAATGACCCGAGACATACCTCCCTGGACTACATGAAAAGAGACATGGAGGAGCACTCGGATTATGTAGCCCAGGCTGGTATGACGCTAGCCCTGAGCGGCATCCTGCCATCCCCCAGAATGATACCACAGTACAAGCAGAAAATGATTGGTTTCATCAGTTGGCTAAGTTTCTGGTGTCATTCTAAGGGGATCCAGTGTCTCTCTGCCTGGGATGACATTATTGACGGACCTCGATGCTGTGCCAGAGGTGGCCTGCATCTGTCACCCCTGGGCTTCCGGATGCTGGCTAAGGCTCTTGCCACCATTATATTGCCTTTGTAAGGCGGTGTTCCAAAGACCAAATTACCACCATAACAGCTACAAACAAATGCAATGTGAAGGTAATGCTGTCCAATGCTGGAAGTCTAAATCTCAAAATGCATTCGCTCGAAGCACTCCTTAAAATGGAGAACATCAACATTCGTGCTGTAACAGAGACCTGGTTCAAGGCAGCAGAAATCGCCCCTGCACTACCAGGCTATAACTCATTCCACACCTTTTGGCCTCAGAATTTGAATCGAAGCTCCAAAGGCGGTGGTGTTTCCGTATTCATAAAGGATGTGCACACCTCCAGACTGGTAGCCCAACATAACACATGTGAGATACTTCAGTGCAGCTAACATTGGGTAAGACAACGATTCAGGTCATAGCCTGCTATAGATCCACAACCATGTCCCAAGACTCGCACTCCACGTTCCTAAGCACCCTGGAGAATATTAGGGTCCAACCTAACACACTCATACAGGGCGACTTCAACTACCCCTCCATTAACTGGAAAAGCTACTCATGTACAATGTTTCCTGGAATTCATTAATTCCAATGCCCTGGACCAGCTTGTTCTTACCCCCACTAGAGGTAGCAACATCTTTGACCTGGTCATCCTGGAACCCCCCCCCCCCCCGCAAAGGTAACCACCATGGAGAAACTTCTCCAAAGCTAACTTTGGGCTCCTGAAAACAGAGGCATGGATCTTGCCATACCCAATAGAACCAAGACACTCTCCTCCAAAAAAAAAAAAAAAGGAAGTCAATCTGGTGGTCCACTGCCATAAACAAGCTTTACAACAGGAGGATGCAGAATAAGGAAGTCCCAAGAGTGGAAAAAAACCCTCATCAGCTTCAACAAAAAGTTGAGTTCCCTCATCAAATCCTCTAAAGCTAGCTATGAAAACAGAATTGCAGCAGATAGTAAAGACAACCACAAGGCCTTCTATAGTTATGTAAAGAATCTCCATGGCAATACCCATATTTGCTCTGAGCTACTGCACAATGGTACCTCCTATACCAAGCCAACATATATTGCTAGTATACTGGCTGATAGATTCAGTGCCAACTTTACCCCCCGCCCCAGGGGACCAGTCACAATACCAGTAGATTGCCAGACACCCAGTATTACTGCTGCACAGGTTAAAACAGCACTGTCCAGGGCCAGGAATGCAGCTTTTATGGGACCTGACAATATCCCTGGCTGTGTTCTACATGAACTACAGAGTGAACTGGCATCTCTCTTGTGTGACCATTCAATCACAGCCTCACCTCAGGTTTTGTCCCTACCGAATGGCGCACTGCTACAGTCATCCCTCCCCACAAAGGAGGAGCGACTACATACCCTGGGAACTAGCGCCCCATTAGACTGACAGGTCTGATATGCAAAGCTGTGGAACACATCATCATGGACCTAATGAACAAGGATATAGGGAATCTCCAAACTCTGGATCCCACACAGTTTGGTTTTGTGAAGGGTAGGTCATGCCTGCTCAACTTGGTCAACTTCTCTGAGTTAACCCCCAGAGCTGTGGATGATGGCAAGGTGGTTCATACCGCCTACCTTGATCTGGCCAAGGCCTTTGATACCATTCCCCATTCAGGAATCATAGAAAAATTCACTAAGCTAGGTATCAACCCCTACATCAATAGGTGAGTTGCAAACTGGCTCACAGGTAGAGCCCACAGTGTGAAAGTAGCTGATTCCACGTCAGACTGCCGACCAGTCACAAGTGGAGTCCCACATGGTTCGGTCCTGAGTCCTCTCCTGTTTGGTATCTACTTCTCTGAAGTTCAGGCCAACACAAAGGGGCGCTGGCTGACAAAATTTGCAGACGATTGCAAGTTGGGAGCTGCTATTAACATGTTGACATCCTACAGAAAGCAGTCACTGAGACTAACTGGTGTCGGAACCATGGCCTTAAGCTCAATGCCAAAAAATGTGTTATCATTCCCTTTGCGAAAACCCATTTCCTATGAATTACCACATTGATGGTAGTCCACTGAACACAGAAGGCGTTATAAGAGATCTGGGAACACAGGTTGATAGCAACCTCTCTTTTGACCACCACATCTCATTACTAAGGGTTTTGCATCCAGGAAGAAAGAGGTCATCGTCTCCCTCTACTTGTCCCTCATTAGGCCAATCATTGAGTACAATGCCCCATTTGGCATGTACCTGACTAAACACCTGCAACAACTGGAGAGGCCAGAAAAGTACCTCACAAAGAGGATCCTAGGCCTTAAACATTTGTCCTATATGGACAGACTAAAAAAACTCCAGCTATTCTCTGTCTCATATCGCCTACATAGAGGAGATCTCTGCTTGACTTAGAAAACCATGTCCGAACTAGCGCCGTTAAAAATGCTACATATAAAGAAATTCCAATCCCTCTGCACCACACGCTCCAGAGACCTCAACCTCATTGCCACAATCAACAGAACATGCTGAAGGGACAGGTTCATAACCCAGAGACTGCCCATGCTATGGAAAAAACTTCCCATACATGTTAAGCAGAGCACCTCAATAGCCCTCTTCAAGAGAAATCGTGATGAGTGGATGGGAAATAGAAAATTCACCCCAGGGATCACTCCAGTGGCTTTACTCGACAGAGGCACTGGGAACTAAGGTCTGGTGGCATGGTGCCAGGGTAATCCTATGGACTAGGCTTGTAAAGGCTCCAGGGCCATTAGCCTAGTACACACCTATGGACCTGTACAGCAGGGGTTTATAGTCTCTTGCCACCTTCTTGGTGGTAAACGTTAACTGTTTATGAAACCCTCTTGGGACAGTCTCCATAAGCTATTTCTTTAATGCATTTATACTTAAACTCTAGTTTCATGATGAACATTCATGTGAGCTAGTTTTGAAAGCATCTGTTGGTTTCAGCTACAAGCATTCCTAGCATATTTTTTCAGTCTCATGCCTTTTGGCCACGCCTTCCTCACATTTATTTTGTCTAATAATTCTGTGTTGCACAATTTTGCAGTAAGCTTTTAATGTCAATTCTGTATTGCATATCCTTATTATCCATACTTCTCTGTATGTTCCTGCCCCTTTAATTACCGACCCTGCCACAGACAGAAATTTTTATTCATCCTTAACATCCACTCTGCAGTTTCAGATTCACCTGCACTCGGGTAAATACCAAGTGACATGTGCATGTTTCCTTGATGACCAAGTCTTAGTTGAAGTCAGACGGTCACCCCCAATTTAGTGATGCACTGATTTTAATAGATTGTTTTATATACAAGCTACTGTGGGCTGTGCTGTTCTGTCCCCACTTTATGGTATCCAAAAATTAAGCTAGTGTCCTCTCAAGAAAGCTAAGAATTAGTACTGCCCTTAGATACTGTTATTAACACTTAGTAACTTTGTATACTTGCTAGACTTTCTACCAGTTTTTGTTGCTCCTGCATTGCTTTGGCTTTTGATTTAAGGGCAGAATGTCTTTTGAACAGTGAGAACAGTTTTGCTTGTAACTTATTATTTGAAGTTTGCGCAGGGTGCTGGGCAGTTAAAGTTTCTTCCACATCTCCTTTCTAGGTGTCCTTCCTGTGTGTATCTGCTAGTGCCTTTGTTTCTTCTTTGAAGAATTAAATATTCTTGGGCCAAGTGGAAAAAAAAACACTTTGTGTGGCAGGATAGAGGAGTTTAAATGTCAGACCTCTCTGCCAACATTTACACAGGACTAGGTAAAGTTCCACTCGCTGCTTCCAAGTGGGTACGGAATAGTCCTGGTTAATGTAAAATCCACCTCCTCTTGTGAATTATTTTAACTCCAGACTTCCAAAGGCATGTAAACTGCTGTTTCAGGTAATAAGTAGCAAATCTAACCATTATTTGATGTGTCTATTTACCTTCTCCCTTCTGTGGTACCCAGGTGGCGCAGTGCTCTCGCTGTAACTTAATTCCTTCTCAAGGGATGTCTGTCCATTACACCAACTTTTATCTCAAATGTTAAGCAGATCCTTTCCTTCAGTTCTTTTAGATAAGCCTGTCATCCAGAGATTTTTCATTCTCACGATGTCTTTTTGGTTGCCTAGCATGACATTGAGAAGATCTAATCTTGCTTCATTAGTTGCCATTTTAGATTTCAATAATTCATTCTCGTGCAGCAGTGTTTGGAGAACATGAGAATATTTGTTGATAGCCTCCGTTATATCTTTCATTTATTGATCATTTTCCAGGGCTCATGGATTGTGTTTCTTTATAAGTAATTAACAGGGTAACTTTGGTTCCATTGTCTTCTGTCAAACACTTGCTGTCTGACCATTCTCTGTCCTGGTTGTCCTGTGTTTCTTGATGTATAGCAGCTTTATATTTCTTGTTTTTACTTTTCTGTTTATATTGCTTCATAGGTTGACTCTTGTGACTTTTCTGTATCTGTTGTGGTCTGTGGTAATCGAGCCTCAGATTGCCCTCAATGTAGTTTTATTTGATGTACCGAAGAGCTCTGTACCCCCATGGCCTTTACAGTTGTGTCATTACTAGAAGTCCCCAAGATATTTTTTATGTGGTAAATCCAGAAAAAGATATTTTCGTGTTGGGGAAAAATTTTCAGAAAAAAATAAGGCTAATATTTGTAAACCATGTTCCCCCACACATAATTTGGTTCAGCAGTACCCATAGTTATGGAGATATGAAATAAGATAGAGTATTTAGGTGTATGGATTAATTAAAAGGGAGTCTGAATCTGTCGTGCCAGCTAAGGGTATTTGGGAAAAGACTAAGCAAAAGATAATACAAAAACTGAGAAGTTGGACGCCCTTGATTACGGGTATAGATAGCAAGGTAGTATCAGTGAAAACATTTTTATTCCCTTTAATATTAAGTACTGTCAGACATATTTTTATTAACCAGAAGGGAAACTGTGGATCATAATAAAGAAGGGAATTTATTTGGAAGGGAAGGTTGGCAAGAGTTGAATGGGATATGTTGCCTTTCCTGTCCAAACAAAGTGACTTAGTATTAGAAATTTTGAAGAGATACTGTAGAGATGTGCAGTTAAGGCTGTTTTATACATCACAAGCAGAATATTACAAATCAAACTGGAAATACAAGGTGTTGAAATGGAGGGGATGGGGAAGTTCACAAAATAAGGAGTGTATGATTTTGGATGTAAGCCCTTAACTCATTCTCTCGAATAGAGCATTTGGAAGTGTTGCAGTGTAACTTCCAATGTGTCGAGTCTAAGCTTTTTGATAAAATCAAATTTTGTCCTCACATTTTAAGCAAATGCTCATTCCTTTGGAACCATAGATGCTAGAAAAGAACTGTAAATGACCAACTCTTCAGCACAAACTATTTTTTTATAGTGGTAACATTTTTAGGTTCTATGTCTTAAATTTAATCTTATAAGTAACATTAAATGCAGTAACTGTTACGTTTGTAGTATTTTGTAACAACTTAATATCTTGGCAGCCATATGAGTTATATATACCGTCAGCAGCATTTTATTCTTTCAGGTGAGATCTTTCATATGAAGCTCTGAAGTTTTGTTTGTACCACTTGGTTGTCAAAATATTTAGAAAAATAAGACATTTATAATAATATAAATTAATATTATGTGAACAATTTTTATATCTCTACCTGCACTAGACAGACGCCTAGTATTGGTAAAGTTGTATTGTCCATGTAACCTTTAAGATGCAGTCTTTCAAAAGCGTGTATGCAGCATAGTTTTAGAATTATTAATGTAGATATGGATAGGGAATATTTAGATACCTACCAGCATCAGTAGGATGTGACTAGAGAAATGTCTAGAGATATTACTGGGCTTTGAGTTAGAGAATAAATGCAGCCATATAGAATATTATATTTACAAAAATAGTACAAGATATTTTGAGCGTTATTCTAACATGGGAATCGAGAAAGGAGATAATAGGGTAGGGATGACTGCAAGTAGAGACAATAGGATGAAGTTACTGAAGAAAAGTAATAAAGAACCAAGATATTGGAAGCAACTAACTAGGGAGGGAGAAGTCTTGTAGTGGGATAAGGCCAGGCAGAAGTTTGGACTGAGGGTTTATTACTGCCTTCCCTACCAGGAACTGTTGAGTACAGGTTACAAATATATTAATAAAAAAGGGTATAGGGGAGTGTTAAGTAGAAGACCATCTCTGGTTGAGTTTTTAGTTGAATGTAGAACAAATGCTGCAGTTAAACGTGGATTGTTGGGGTATATAAAATAATGCATGATAACTTCAAGAATCAGAAAGACAGAAATGTGACAATGGAAAAGCAATATAGAAAGGAACAATTAAAGGATATTTGTATGGCTCCCTATAATCCAAAAAAAATCTAGACAGTTTAAGATTTTTGCATGGAAGTGTGTACATAGGTAGTTTTATACCCAAAGTATATTTCAGAGAATTTTTCCACAGATAGCAATTGGTGGTGTGGTGGGAAAGAAGATACCTGGAAACTTTTTTTTTTTGAAAATGCAATGAATTGGCAGGTTTAAAAAAAATCTTATCAGGGTACTTTGTCAGAAGTGTCATGGGAGCAAATTATTGTAACTAAGGAAAGATTATTTTGAGCTGGGATGTATATTAACTGTTTTATATGGATATAATCCCACCAAGTTTAATGCTGCCAAAACTGCTACTAAAAAATGGAAATCAGAAACTAAACTAACTGAATTATTGAATGTTTTCAAGGAGATATAAGATTTGGAGTTGGGTTCCTAAGAAAAGGGAATGAGAAAACTACACAGTAATTGAATTTGTGGGAGCATTACATGCAGAATAGTATTCAGAAGTAGGAGTGACATTTCAGGGAAGGTGAGACTTGACTAATATATGTAATTTTGAAGTGAATAATAATTTGAAAGCATATATATAAATACATAGAAGAAAAAATGCCTGTAATTGTTTTCTTTGACTGCGTACCCATGTTACAGTGTAAAGTGAAGTTAGTTTTTTTAACAATATTTTATAAGGAGGTACACTACTAGCATCTTAGAAGAAGGCTGTGGTGGCTGCATTACCCACAGGTCATAAAGACCTTGCATTCCCTGCTTCATGTAGATAGATTTCAATTTTTAAACCAGGATTATAAAGGATTTGTGTCCGTACTAGCTAAGAGAATGACTACGGTTTACAAAATGGATAGATATCGATCTGTGGTGGTTTTGTGAAAGGGAGGCAAACATTTGACAGCATTAATAGATCAATAATGATCCAAAGTGTAAGAAAATACCATTATTGGTGGTGGGTCTTGCTGCAGAGAAAGCATTTGATAAAGGTCAGATATAATTTTATGAATATGGCAATGATAGCATTTGTATTCCCTGATAGAGTAATATAGTTAATTATGAGGATATGTCAAGGGTAAAAAATGTGTGCTTTATTGTAAGAGTTATTTTCAAAGAAACTAATGGACTCGCAAATTCATGGATATGGTAATCAAGAAAAGTTAGCTTTATTCACAGATAACATTTTGTATTTGACAAATCCGGTAAATTACATTTCAGTGTTACAGGGCATTTGGAGACAGTTTTACGTCTTTTCAGGGTGTAAAATAAATGATGTTAAAATAAAGGGTATAGCAGTAAACTATGTACCCAGACATGAATTGATTAAGCAGTACCCATATTTATGAGGAGGTGAGATGAAGTATTTAGATGCATGTATTAAAATGGATTCTGTTGTGGCAGCTAAGTATGTATGGGAAGGGTAAACCTAACGAAAGAGCAAACATGGACACCAGGAAAAAAATCGGGAAGACAGAAGGAATTTATTTGGGATGGGAAGAGGGCAAGGCTTAAGAGGGAAGAGTTGCTTCTTGCTATAGAACAAGGTGTTTTAGGATTACCTTCTTTGAATGGATGTTTTTCAGCTACATAGTTGAGGTTTATGTACATATTACAAGCAGAATGTTCTAAATCAAAATAGAAACGTGTGATGATGAAACTAGGTGTTGGGTTTAAGAAATAAGCGGAGAGAGTGTAGGAATTTAAATGCAAGCCCTTAAGCTGAAAAAACTACCATCATACAGAATGTTATATTTATAAAACAGAAGAAAGTTTTCTAAGAGCCAAGCCAATATGGGAATAGAGAAAGGTGAGTTTACCAATATTGATGACTGCGAGTATGGGTATAGAAATTAGGCAAAGGAACATGCTAAGTGAAAGACCAGCTCTTTTGAGTTTTTAGTTGAGTATGGAACAAGCTTTTCTTAAACAGAGCATCAAACCAACCAAGACAAGAACGCTGTGTTCCTATGTGTCTTGAGACGCCAACCTGTGCTGCACAAACACGCCGAGCAAGGTGAATAAAAATGTAAAAAACTTTAATTCCACAAGGATGAATGCAAGTTAAGTGCTTTCACTCACCAAAACGCGAGCTTCATCAGAACTGTTAAAAAAGGTGATTGATATAACTTATATAACCTTTTTGGCGCCAAAATACTGCTGACATGTAATTTAAAGTTACATACATATATAAAAATATTATATAAAATCAATGTTTAAAATCACCGTATTGCATTTATTAAATCAAGTATGCATCAATTGCTGAAATATGCAGTTAAAAATTGACATAAAATGAACTATGTCAATATAAATAATATTTACATTACATTTAAGTCTGTTTACATAAATAATAATGCTGGCTTAATAGTGAAAAAATCATTTAAGCCAGGTGTAATAGAGGCATCAGTGTATAATTGCCACCATATTTCCTTGTAAGATAATAGTCCTTTCAAATCTCCCCCTCTAGGCTTAACTACCAAACTATCTAAAATAGCAAATTTAAATGTATGGGTGTCACCATATTGTTTGATGTGTTTGTATAAAGCATTCTTCTCATCTCTTGTTTTAATGCTGTATTGATGTGCATATATACGTTTGTTTAATTTTCTTTCCGTCATGCCTATATAGAATCCTGAACAAGCAGTGCACTTTGCCAAATAAACCACAAATCTAGTATTACAATTGCCATATGCAAATTTAATAAAAGACTTATGTAAATTTTCCAAGGTGATACTGCTGTCTTCAAGAATAGCATAACATTGTTTGCAGTTTCCACACTTGGTTGTCTTTCTGTTATTCAACTGTCTAATGTTTACACTACTTTCTAAATACCTTTTTATATTCCATCCCATTTTATAAACAAAAACTGGTTGGGATCCTAAAATTTTGACTATCATGAGCAATCATTATAATTTTCCAATTGTTGTTTATGATCCCCTTAATTTTTCCACTTAATGGGCCATGTTCCAAAACACACGCTCTTCTATACTCAGTAATGGCAGACATGTTGTCTTGTGTCTGCTCACCTCTATTGTTATGAGGATTATGTTTGTCATGCTTGAGTCCTAACAAGGGCATATATTTTTTCCCCCATTCTTTTATAACCATGCCACTTATACATTTCATCATGTTAGTATCATATCCTCTGTCTCTAAAAAGCGACATAATGAAGTGAACTTCTTCCAACATTTCCAAGTATGTGGAAGTCATACGTATTGCCCTAATAATCTGGCCCTTGAATATGTTGACAAATAAGTTCCTTGGATGATTACTGGTATATTCAATATAATTGTTAGAAAAAGTGTGTTTCCTAAACAATCTAGATTTAAAACACATATGGCAATTGTAATACTAGATTTGTGGTTTATTATTTACGTAAACAGACTTAAATGTAATGTAAATATTTATATTGACAGTTCATTTTATGTCAATTTTTAACTGCATATTTCAGCAATTGATGCATACTTGATTTAATAAATGCAATATGGTGATTTTAAACATTGATTTTGTATAATATTTTTATATATGTATGTAACTTTAAATTACATGTCAGCAGTATTTTGGCGCCAAAAAGGTTATATAAGTTATATCAATCACCTTTTTTATCAGTTCTGATGAAGCTCGCGTTTTGGCGAGTGAAAGCGCTTAACTTGCATTCATCCTTGTGGAATTAAAGTTTTTTACATTTTTATTCACCTTGCTCGGCGTGTTTGTGCAGCACAGGTTGGCGTCTCAAGACACATAGGAACACAGCGTTCTTGTCTTTGATGGTTTGGTTATCTTGGAACGCTGAGTTTTTCGCCTTAAACAGAGCATAATTATTTTAGCATGTAAAATATTCTGTGATAAGTATGAGTCAATCATGAGAGGTTACAAAAGATTTAGGTGAGAGACTGGAAAGGTAGTTTACAAAGTAGTAGTAGAAGGCATCTGTGTGGCTCCCAAGTGTGCAACACCATTCGTAAGGTTTGTTTTTTGCTTGGAAGTGTTTGCATATGTATTCCTATATCCTAAGCAGACTTCAGAGAATTTTTCCTCAGACAGCAATTGTTGGAGGTGTAATGGAAAAGAGAGAGGTAAATGGGAGCATGGATTTTGGAATGTGACAAGTTGGTTAATTTTAAAAATTCCCCACAGAGTACCTGGGGAATCAAATGGTTCTAACTAAGGAGATTATTTTTTCACCTGGGTATATGATCTAAATTATCTAGAATACGGTGGTGCAGCGGTTAGCGTTGTCTCCTCACAGCAAGAGGTTCTCTGGTTCGATCCTCGGCTGGGGTGCCTTCTGTGTGGAGTCTGCATGTCCTCCCTGTGGTCGCGTGGGTTTCCTCTGGGTGCTCCGGTTTCCTCCCACATCCCAAAGACATATGCTGTAGGTGGATTGGACACTCTAAATTGGATCTAGGTGTGAGTGTGTGCATGTGTGCGCCTTCTGTGGAAGGTTGGGCGCCGTGCTGGCAACTCGACACCATAAAACTCTACTGCCAATCATGAGCGGACAGGTGATCCGCTGTGGCGACCCTTAACCGGGAAAAGCCGAAAGAAGACAATAAAGCCTTGCTAAGTGTAATGCTTTTGGCTACCAAGAAAACAGTACTTAGAAAATGGAAATCAAAATCTAAACCAACTGTAAATGAAGTATTGAATATTGTACAGGGTGTAAAAGAATCAGAGGTAGGATCTTTAGAAAATGAAAGGGAGTATTTTATATTGAAATAAATGTAATTTATGGAAGCAGTACATGCAGAATAATGTTCTTGAGGTGGAGTGAAAATTTTAGGGAAGGCAGGACATGAGTAATTTATGTAATGGAGTGAGTAAATGATAGTGTGTATGTGTAGTGCATTAATTTAATAAAAACTGTTTAAAATGGTATATTTTTTGTGGACAATTAAGGTGTTTAAGCGGGGGAAAGAAAGGCAAATACAATGCATATACCAGCAGAACAAGACAACCTGTTTTACCCAGTGTGGAAAAATGCTCTGCTCCAGCCTACACCTATGCCCACTGCAACTCCTGAGGTAGTGGACTGAACATTTTCCTGTACATTTCGTGCAACAGTAAGTCAGGTGTCATTGCCTGGCACTGTGATGCAGAAGGATGGAGTCTTGACTGTGATCCAGGTGACTGGCATTCATTTATCAGCCCTAGAAGCCTGGCCAGGAGTGGGATGGAGTGAAGGGGGTGTGGCCTGATCCACCTGTATTAGGGAGTTGGAGGGGGGATCTTGTACACCTGGGGCAGGGCTTTTGGGATAGAGTGGAGACCAGAGAGACCCCTATTCATACTGCATGGGATAGGGCAGGGCCACTTGGAGGGGACTTCCTCTGTAGAAGGCTTGGTGCATGTCTGTCCTCGACTTCTACTTGGCTGGACGCAATTCAGGACTATGAAGAAAACAAGATGCAAAAGACCCCTAATGTCTGTCTTGGTGAGAGCCCCTTTGAGACAACTCTTGCACTGTTAATGGGGAACGAATGGGCTAATTTGCCAGGAAGAGGATAACAGCAGATAGTGGAGCCAAAGTGATACCAAAAGTAGTGTGTATGTGAAGTACGAGTATTATATGTATGAAATGCCACCGAGAAACAAACTAAGGCAAATACAAATAGTGTATGTAGCAACAGAACAAGACACTCTGCAGCCAAAAGTTCATTTCAGAGGATTACATAGTGTGGAAAAATGTTCTGTGCTAGCCCACATATATGGCCACTGCATCTTATGTAGAAGCTGTCTGAACTTGTTACTACAGCATGCATACAAAAGTAATCATCAATCGAGCACCACTACCTCATGTCAAAACTGCCCCCCCCCCAAAAAAAAAAGCTAATGCATGTGTTGTATATAGCATCATGAAAAAATGCAGTCTGCAGCAAAAGTCCA
Organism: Protopterus annectens; assembly: GCF_019279795.1. Lineage (NCBI taxonomy): Eukaryota > Metazoa > Chordata > Ceratodontiformes > Protopteridae > Protopterus > Protopterus annectens. The sequence continues at coordinate 1,155,614,775 of NC_056745.1, read as the reverse complement.
TGTCCGAGGTCTGTTTGCATGAAGTTAAAGAATGTTCTTAGCCAGCCTGTACATGTCACAAAATAACTGTAATGATATAAGCCAGAACATGACATATCAGGCATGTGAAATGTAACAAACAGTTGTCTACTACCATCTGTATGAACTTAACCCCAAATTGTCATTCAAAACTCAAATACATTTGCTGTGGTTAGCATCCAACAGGCCAACCTGCTGCAAAGTCCATTCCAAGGTTCTGTTTGCTTGGTATAGTAATGTATATGTATAGTCCTACGTAGACATAGGCCCAGCAAGAAACAACATTAAAAAAGATCAGGAAATGTTCCTGTATTGAGCATATTTACAGTAACTTACTACTATTTAACCTCTGGGAGGATGGGGTTTGTACTTTACCCTTCCCACTGCAGCATGTGCATTTAGAATCAAGTACTAGATCAAGTACCATTATGTTAGTCAGCTTCTGAGGAGACTTGTTTGTCCAAGTCTTCTCTTTCCCAAGATGCTAACAGAAAATACAAATATATTTACTGAACTTGAAGAAAGCAAAAGTACCACAAAGGGAAAATGAAACATTTTAAAAAAATGTCCCTCACAATCTACATTTTGAAGGGAACGTAATTCCATTTGTTTAAATACAAGAAAAAGGACAATTACAAAGAAAGGTAGTATTGAGTTCTTAATTTGTATCACTGCTGATGAATGATGAAGTCTTGACTACTGGAGACTTCAGCCATACAAGGCCCAGACATCCAGCCCATATTCTAGAGCTAAACAGCCTTCTCTCTCCTGTTGTAGCAGATGTCCAACCTGCTGGGATAGCTCCAGTTTATAAGTGACGATTAGTCTCGTTATATTAGATTTTTGTTGCTGCAATTCTCAGTATGTGAATTGTACTATTGGCTTTGATAATCCGACATGGTTTGGTGCACTCAGTACAGAGAAATACCTGATCTTTATTCCTGTCTTCCTTCTGTGTAGAGGTTTATCTTACAAAATACAATGTTAATTCTCTGGTAGAGAATAGAAAGAATAAAAACAAAGCCTAGCTTTAGGAAGTATGTGTATAAAATGTAAGAAACAGTTATGCTACAGTATACAGACGCTGAATCATAAAGCACTGACAGTAATATAAAGTGAACAAATGTCAGAGACTACAAGTGCCAGCAAGAAAGAGAGGTAGAAAAAATGCAAGAACCGTGACACAAAGCAGTGGCAGAGAAAAAAAAGGTCAGGAGAGTTAAATGTGAGTGCAGTGTAAGAAAATATGAAAATGCAAAAAGGCCTTAAATAGCAAAGAATGTATTAAAGAAAAAAGGATGGTGATTAGATATGTTTGTTAGTAACTGTATCAACAAATGAGTTATGCAAGAAACTAAAACCAAAACAATAATTACAATAAGCCAAAAGAGTGGTGTATATGTATAGTTGATAAGAGTACTGAAATTTAAAGGCTGTTTGAAGAAAATGACAGAATAAAAGGCATAGTAATAAAAGCAGTTTTTCATCTACTAGAGAGAGAATTGTTTTGCATTATAACCTCAAAAAGAAGTTTGATCTTGAAGTAATAGTTTGCCCTATAGTGAAGGAAAAGATGCAACACAAACTGTGTGTGAACATTAATTAAAAAATGTGAAGTAAAGAACAGGCTGTAAATCTGAAAGAAGCATAGACTGCTTACAACTTCAAGCGAATACATAGTAAAATACGAAGCTTCATGCACAGAGGGCAGTGTTCTTCAAATCCATGGTTTGTGCATTGATTTGTATGGGACATTTTGTAGTGTCGAATTCTTGTCAGATATACATGGCTGCTTGAGTTTTTCCAGTGGCAGAACCAATATGTTCAGAATTCTCTCATGGTGCTGTAGTTCATCTCTTGATAAAGTACTTCTGCTTTCAGGATGCCAAACACTTTAATGTCTTTTTATGTTCCACCTTTTGATAATCATCATTTCATATGATTCAGTTGGCGCAAATAATTAAATACAGAAAGGTGATTGTAGCTCATTGGCTAATGGAATCCGCCATGCAGAAATGTAGGCCAAGCTGTTAAAAAAAAAAAAAAAAAAAAAAGTGGAGTCTTTCAACAGTATGATGGCTGTTTCTGCGAATGCAATTACCACAAAGTAAATTCAAGTCACTTTCAGGTCTAATGGAGTTGGCAGTTTTTCCCACTCATGAAGTTAATATGTGTAAGATGTTCTTCGTGTTTCACTGTTGCAGTCATCACATTTGGGTTATCTGCCTGCAGGTAGCCCTCAGCCAGCCTCAATACCAGAGTCTTGGGATTTCTGCATCGGATGCTGTCACTCTTCCATGGCTTCAGGTTATCAGGGGTATAAAACATGCAGCCGATGCCATTACATCAGTCTTTCTTGCTGTCCGGTGCCTGAAGCAGAAGCAGTTCGCAAGTGCCGGTCAGCCGCTTCCTGAAATATTCGTTTTTCGAGTTTCAGACCTGAAGTCTTCTAAAAGATAAGTAACCCCTTTGGGGATCCTTTTTTCTTGCTCTAACCAATGTCAGAAAAAATTAATAATTGTCTTGTCTGTGGAAAGCAAATACCTCACAGAGATTTTCATTCTTACTGCATCCCCTGTTTAGGCCCAGAACACAATGTCCCTCGCTGTCGGTTTTGTGCTTTGTTCAATGCCTGAACTATTCGTCGTTGTGCAATTTTTGTAGCTAAATTCTTTCGCACTCTATCCCTGTACTCCGAAATGGCTTCGATAAGCCATCCGACTACCGATCTTCTGAAAAAACCTAAGGATAAAGACAGAGACAGACTACATAGGTCCAAGGCTGCCAACGATGCTAATGTTAAGCTAGTAGTCAGTCCACCGGTACTCAGTGAGGTGCTTTTGTGGCCCCTGATACCCGCTTTTACAGATTTGCAGGCCTCTACTGAGACCCTTTCGGAGTCTGGTATGCCACAAGGTGCTTCGACTATGGAACCTGCGGCTGTCTCTACCTTGGATGGGTTCGGAGCCGTTGTGCAGGCACCGGCTTCTGAGGGTGTATTCAGGCCTTCCGATTTTCATATTAAACAGACGACTTTCTTTCAAACCAAAAATACCAAATTTCTCAGGCCTAAAGTTCGCACTACGCCTAGGAAACTGACGGCCAAAGTGCAGTCTAAGGCCCACATGCTACAAAAATAAATGCTTAGATTGGCTGAGGACCTCATTATTTTAATTAGGGGAAGTCAGCCTTCCCCCTCAAAAAGACCCAGAACTGATTTTCCTTCTGATCAGGAATCTGATAACTCTGATCCTTCTGATTACCAGGACATACCTTTATCTACCTATGAGGATTCTGATGCAGAGGATTCCATTCCCTTTGCTTCCCCTCCAAAAAATGTTTTCCTTTGGTGAAACCCTGCATACCATTAGAGAGCATTTCCGTTGGGAGAGCCAGGACTACTCCCAGTCCAAAAAGAGACTCGGAATTTTTAAGCTTGCCTTAGCACAGTCCTCTTGCTAGCCCTCCTGTTCTAGAAATTGTAGATGATGTCTTCTTGGAGTCCAGCCTTACCCCTGATACCTTGCCTCCAGCTCCCAGGCAACCCGGCAGGTACTCTAGAGTGCCTGACTCCCACAAATTCCTTTTTAAGAATCCTACTGCAGATCCAGAGACCATTTCTCAGGGACCTAAAGGCATTAAGGCTACAACTGCCAAAAATCCTACCCCTTCGGACAGGGATTCTAGGGCTTTAGATAGATGGGGTAAACAGGGATACACCTCTGCTACTCTTGCCATTAGGGCTTTAAATTGTCAGTTTCAGATGTTAAAGTATCAGCAGCTTGTTATGGAGCTAATTAAACAAAAAATGTTGTTGATTCCTTACTGTGCAGAACACAAAAATTTACAAGAGTTAATGCATTCTGCTAACCAAGTTGGAAAACATACTTTGCAATGCGGGTTTGATGTCTTAGAAGCATCTTGCAGGGTTGCTGTCACTGGGTCTGTTCTTAGAAGTCATGTGTGGCTTAAGGAACAGAACTTGCCAGATCATGTCAAACCAAAGTTACTAGATGCGCCATTAAATCCAGAGCATCTATTTGGCAATAAAGCAGAAGTAGTCCTCAAAAGAATGGAGGAGAAAGCTAAATCTATGCAAACTGTTAAAGATTTCTTACAAGTACAGCCACCTAGATTCAGTAGGCATTGGCCTTCAAAAAAACTGGTCTTTTCCAGTCCTTCTCAGGCCTTCTCAGTCCAAGCCCAGGGGCAGCAGACCACCAAGACTTCAGTCTCAGGTTATGCACAGATCTAAGCAGTGGAGTGCTCCCACATCCAAAACTGGAAGTAGTAAGCCACCACCCTATGGTAAAATTGCACAATGACTTATCTTTAACTCCTCCGAGCCTTGCCCAAGTACTTGCAGCTTTAGGAGGGAAACTTGCCCCGCATGCCAAAAACTGGGAATGCATTACCCAAGACAGGTGGGTCTTAAACATTGTTTCCCAGGGATACAGCATCCAGTTCCACTCACTCCCAACCCTAAGCTGATGGCCAGACCTTCCCCCAAACCAGTGGGAAGAGGCCCAAAAGCAAGTACTTTCTCTTCTCAGTATCAGGGCTGTTCAACCTGTCCCAGCAGAACAAAGGAGACAAGGCTTTTATTCCAGACTATTTCTGGTCCCCAAGAAAGAAAACTCCTGGCGTCCTATCTTGGATCTGTCTATTCTCAACACCTATTTTGGTGGTTCCAAAATTCAAAATGCTAACTCTCCAACAGCTGCTTCCTATGCTAGCCAAGGACTCCTGGCTAGCAACCCTAGACTTAAAAGAAGCTTATCTGCACATACCCATTAAGGGAATTTTGCAGGAAATACCTACGCTTCAGAGCAGCCTCTATGCACTATCAGTTCTCTGCACTTCCCTTTGGCTTATCTATTGTGCCCAGGGTATTCACAAAGTGCCTAGCTCCAGCCATTGCATATTGCAGGCAGAGAATTCAAATTTACTCATACTTGGACGATTGCCTGATTCATGCGGACAGTCAGGAGTTGCTACTTCAGCACCTGGCATTTGTAAAGAGACTTTCTAACTTCACAGGGATACACCATCAATGAAAAGAAATCACAGCTTGTACCCAGCCAACAGATTGTATTCCTGGGAGCAGGTATGAACACAACTTCCCAGATGGCATTCCTCACTCCAGAGAAACAAATTTATTTCACAAACTACTTCAATCTACTGGCCACCAAAACCTAGCTACCTGCAAGAAAAATACTGCAAGCCCTAGGGTTCATGGCCTCTTACATGCTACTAATTCCATATGCAAGACTGCATATGAGGAAACTTCAATGGTACCTAAAAAGTTTCTGGTGTCAACATTCTCAGGACCTCGAAACAATGATTCCTATCATTCCTTGCCTAAGGACAGAGTTCCTTTGGTGGGCAGAAGCCTGCAACCACAACAAGGGACTCCCTTTCACTCTACCCCCTTCCGCCCAAACCTTAACAACAGACATATCAGACTATGCATGGGGGGCTCACATGGAAGGGCAGTGCATTCAGGGCAAATGGAACCCAAAGCAAATGCACCTGCATATCAATCAAAAAGAAATGTTAGCTGTACAGAATGCTCTGACAGCCTTCAAAGGCCTTATTCTTCCAGGACAACTATTGGTAAAGACAGACAATACCACAGTTATGTGGTGCATAAACAAGCAGGGGGGACCCATTCCTACCCACTCTGCAGACTAGCCATGGCTCTGTGGAACACAGCCTTGAGCAACTAAGTGCACCCACAAGCTCAGTTCCTGCCAGGCAAACTAAATTCCACTGGCAGATGACTTAAGCAGAAATCTCATGGACCCACATGAGTGGAAACTGGAACCCAAAATATTCAAGCTTTTGAGGAACAGGTGGGAGACACCAGAGGTGGACCTTTTTGCTTCCCCTCAAAACTATCAATTAAGCAAATATTGCACAAGAACTCCCCACAGCCAAGCTTGGAAAGCGGATGCCCTGTCCTTCACCTGGGAAAGCCTCTAAGTCTATGCCTTTCCCCCTCTACCCCTCCTCTCGAAGGTGGTTCTAAAAATCAAACAGGACAAGCCAAGGACAATCTTGATTGCACCAGACTGGCCACACCAGCACTGGTACCCTCTTTTGCGCAGTCTGACAGTGCTACAACCATGGCACCTGCCTCAGATGCCTTCCCTGCTGTTCCAACAGGCAGGCCAGATTCTGCACCCTCAACTACAGACCATGAACCTTGCAGCCTGGCTAATCCCCTGAACTCATCACCGGCACCCCTCAGTAAGCAGGTGCTGGATGTCATTCTTGAGGCAAGGAGGCCTAGTACTAGGAAATCCTATTCGGAAAAGTGGAAAAAATACTGTTCCTGGAGCCAGTCTCAGGGAATGGACACAGCTGTGCCCAGTTTACCTCATATACTAGATTACTTAACAGAAATGCTCCACAAAGGCCTATCCTTTTCTTCAATTAAGATTCATGCCTCAGCCGTCTCAGCTCATTATAATACTGAGCCACCTCTCTTCTCTCACTCTCTGGTAAAACAATTCCCAAGAAGAGCCAAAAACATAAGACCCCCCCCAGGAGAGCCTAATAAACACCTACTCCAGGTGCATCTTGGCTGTCCCATTCTTTTCCTGAAATGGCTGACACTACAGTTGTTTGAGAAAATTAAAAGAAAATATCTTGAAAAGTTGTTTAGCATATACAGTACCTTTATCAGGGTTTTGCTTAAATGAGTTGTAACAGACGTGCACCCGTTCCAAGGAAGACTTGCTATTGCCAGTCTAGTCTTCCCATGGAAAAGTATTATTTGTATGCTGACTATTATAGCTTGTTTAGTGAGAGGATATTGTTCAAGGCCAAGTTAAAAGAAACTCTAGAAAGTGAAGGTTCATATATTGTAGAGGAACCAGCATGTGTGTCTGCTCATCATTGTACCTTTTTAACGATTGTGTTCTGTTTGGGAACCTGGACTACATTTTGAATATATAAATTCTGAAATGATCTGTTGGAGGTTTACTTTATGATGGCTTTTTAGCTACATGTCTCTGTGTACTGAAAAAAAAACCTCTATTTAGGAAGATTCTGCACTGTTGCATCCTGTCCTATAATTTTTTTATTTCTCTGCCAGTAAAAAGCCATGTTATTTGAGATAGCCTACAGTAACTGCATGCACCTTGTACTCATTTACTGCATGTGTCTGCTTTGTTAAGGTGAGTGTAGTGGACTGCAGTAATTTGTACATCCTCCAGTTCCACATATAATGATACTTCTCTCCTTGGTTCTTGGGTTAAGGCCATGAATTTAGACCTGCTTCCTAGGAATTGAGGTTGGAAGCCTTCTTAGCAAATAATTAGTCTGGACTGACTTCTCTATTGGGTAGCAGATGTTATTTTTTTAAATGTTTAAAAAATCTGTTAGTGAAGCATTAGTCTTTGAATCTCTGGATTAAAATGTATAGGAAAGTGGCATCAGAATTTCCCCGTTTAATTTCTCCAAGTGTTTCGTGTTTAATACAATGACTGGAATGGACCCCATTCCTAAGTCGGGGTTTGATTAAACTTCATGAAATTAGTATTGCTTCAGTATTTAATGTTAGCCAGAATTGCTCTTCACAGCACCCGCAATGTGCCCAGAATTGACTCCTCCTGTAATTCATATGGCATTACATGTTCCAGTAGCATATCTAATTATGACCATATTTTTGTGAGATACGTTGCTTCTATTACTGTTGGAACAGTCTGGGTATCCTCCTTCCACACTGCTAGTTTCTGCCTGCAAATCCTGGTATTTTATTACATTTTGTTTCTCTCTGTATGTAAGAGACAGTAGTCACTCAGTACAGCTGTTTCAATGATCACTGCTATGTTTGTCTTTTTTCCTGGATTACCATATTTGGATTTCTTGCATCTGTTTTTTGAACTGTTGGTAATGGGTGAGCCCATGTGAAATTGGGAGGGTGGCCTAATGGTTAAGGTGTTTGCCTTACAGACACAAGGTGAAGGGTTTGAATCTCACAAGGGATAATTGGCTAGGCTTAAAATGGCTCCCAAGGGCAGTTAGCTTAGTACTAACCTATTAAATTGGGAAGGTGGCCTAATGGTTAAGGTGTTTGCCTTACAAACATAAGGTGCAGCGTTTATGTCTCACAAGGGATAACTGGCTAGGCTTAAAATGGCTCGTAAGGGCAGTTAGCTGAGTACCAATCTATGAACCTATAAACTTAATTTTCTAGAGTGCTTTTTGGCTTATGTTTCCAGTGCTTCTCAACTATTTGATATTACAGTGTTTGCTCAATTTCCAAAGCAAGTAGTTTTGCTACATTATTGTGCCTTTCAGAACAGAAGCCCTATATTATGTTAACAGTGCTTCTCAGCTGTTTTATATTGTAGTGTTTGTCCAAAAAAAAAAAACAAGAGAAGGCACAAACACATCTGCAGTGAGACTGTTTATTAAATGAGTAAGAGCTTTCATGTCTAAAAATGACACTTCTTCAGACTTCAGTAAAGAACACCAAATAGTCATTAATTTAAATACAAAACAATTAGTTAAAAACATCCAATAATAAGATTTCATTAAAACCTTATAACGCATGCAAATGCTGCTGAGTTCTTAATCAAACACTCCCTCACTTATAAATCTCATTGAACATGAACCAGTGAGCTATTAAGACATCACATGCAACATATATACATATATATATATATATATATATATATATATATATATATATATATAAAATCAATTATACATTTAAAAAAAATATATATATATATGTATATATATATATGTATATATATATATATATATATATATATGTATATATATGTATATATATATATATATATATATGTATATATATGTATATATATATATATATATATATATGTATATATATATATATATATATATATATATAGATGTAGACTAAATCTATTTAAAGGTGTGTCCACTAAAAATGACTTAACTGAAACTCTTATTCAAGTCAAATGACTTAGCTTGAAATCTAATAATCCAGTTGATTTCTGACCTTTCTGTAATATTCTTAATGTTATCTAAGTGGGGACTTCTAAAAATTAATTAAAGTGCTATAAACTTAAATTTATGTGCTGACCCCTTGTCACAAATATGCCTTGCTAGGGCATTAGTCTCATCTTCCCTATTTATAGCATATATGTGTTCTCTGATGCGTTCTCTTAAAGTTCGATTCATTTTCTCTACATAAAAGGCAGGTTACTTAACACAGTAAGCTAAGTACACTAAATCTCTGGTTCTACAATCAGCAAAATGACAGCACTCATATAACTTCTCTGCGGTGGTCCACAGTGGCATTTTGTTTCATTTCTTCCTTTCCCTTGTTGTTGTATGTTTTTGTGGTAAGAGTTTATCTGTTATCAATTTAGCTGCACATTAATGTAACATTTTTTCTTCTGTTGTATCATATGAATTTTTCTTAATAGTCCTGAGTACTGTGTCCATCTGTTTTGTCAGACTTGTAACATTTGGGTATTTTTTTGCATTCTGTAATATATTTATTTTCATCATTCTTAATGTGTCTATCCATCTTTATTAAAACAAACAGCTCTTCCCTTAGGTCATCTTCTTCTAAACTGAGAGTATATTGTTTCCTGCAGGCATTCTGTAGAACGTTGCACAGCATCTTCCTGTAGTATATCCTCTTCAGATGTGTCCTGCGTCATCTGTTGCTCATTCATATGGAAGATCATTGGCCCATCACACCACATCATTGCCTGTTTCAGAGTTGCCACAGTTTCCTGCTCCTTTCCTTCTTGTGCAACCTCAGCTGAACTTTTGTAATGATTTCCTACAGGAGGCACCCGAGTATCATCATGTAGCAAGTCTTTAGATGCTTTCCATTCCACCTTAATTTGGGAGACTCATTGTTCTATCGTGCTGTGACATCACCTTTGTTGGACTTTTTACACCAAATCTTTCAGTTTGCAGGTAATCCATAACTTCAGTTTCTATTTATTTACCTTCTCCATTACTAATCTTCTATTCTACTTTCTGCATTTGTTGTCTTATTTTTTGTATTGTATAATTTTCCATATCCAGGTGCCTTTGTCTGTATTATGCTTCAAATATTTTTGGTCATGCTTTTTTTTATATTGATTAGTTTTGCTCTTCATTTGCATAAATATTTTACCATATCAGATCTTTCTTTCCCATGTGCATGTTTCTTTTTTTATACCTTTCAAAAATATCTGGGGCTTGCTCTTTCCGTTTTCACACTTCCTCTGTTGCTTTTTCCAGGCAGCCCAATTTTTCTTCATCTGTGTAATGTTTTGCATCTGTTGTGTTAATGAATGCAAATTTTGATTTGAAGCTTTTGACAGTTTTTCTTGTTCAAGTATTTTGTATCTCTAATTTCTCTCTCTCTTATTATCTTCTATCGGGAATTCTAGGCTCCGTGCATAATAGTAGAAATACATCATTTCTTCCTTATCCTCAATTGTCCACTGTGTTATCTTTAGGTCTCTTTTTTGCTCTTTTTGTTTGTGATTTTTTGTGAAGTACTACTATTACTACTACTTTCTACAACAGGGGGGAGGGGGCATCCTATCCCTGAGCCTGGCCTAACCCCGTTGTAGGATTGCTTGTGTCTTGAGGATTCTGTGCTTCCATTTTTCTAGTCCTGGCACTACTGCATACATCAGGAATGGGCTCCTTTTTTTTTTTTTTTTGTCCTGGGACCTGTGCACCCAGGTGTCTATTTTTATTTATTTATTTTTTAACATACCTCTGTCTGTTTTATATATATATATATATATATATATATATATATATATATATATATATATATATATGCGATATAAGATACAGTCTATATATCAGTGCCATCTTTGTGCAGTTTTGTAAAAAAACGGGTCCACCATGAGAAGGTACTCAAAACTTGAGAATGAATTCAGTTCCATCAGTATTGCTCCTATTTTCTTGTCGATTTCTTCTCCATTCTCCTATATATAAAATATCTCTTAAGGAAGGGGATAATGTGAAGATTAGGAACAATCCAGTCCAAGCTGAAATAAGACTGTGCTCCAACATCATTCGTTATTCACATCTTTCATTCTAGCTATCCCTAAACAAAGGTGTGTGTGTGTGCGTAATTTGACTTTAATCACCATGCTAGGGGGGGTTTGAGCTGAAAGGATAATGCTCTTAAGGGAAAACTCTCACCAGCCTTAGGGAGCCCCTAACACAGAAGATAAGAGATCCTGTAGAGGTACTAGAAATATTTTAGAAATTTAGTGAAAGTCTGTATAAAGCAGAGAAATATGGAAATTGACAAAAGGTACAGATGGAAATGTTTATGGCAGAATTAAATATGCCAAGGGTTAGAGGTAGATGAGGCTAAATTATTAACAGGATAGGAGGAGATGAAATAAAAGTGGTGATATATAACCAATCCACAGGAAAGTCCCCAGGAATAGATGGTGTTCCTGTGTAAGTTTGGAAGCTAGGAGGGTAGAAACTGATAAAAATCTTAATGTTTTGTCTAACAGTATTTTAAAAGGAGGAGAAGCACCAACATCCTGGAAGAAAGTGATTGTGGCTGTAATACCTAAAGGGTAAAGGGGTTCCTATCATGAAATTGAAGAGACTGAAGATCGAATGGCTTTAACATCAGAAATGCCATTCATTAATGTGTTTTTTGTGAGATCACGGTACAGTGAAGATCGGACAATTTGCCCTTTCCTCACTGTAGTGCGATCTCGGAGTTGGTATATATAATTAGCGGGTGTGGAGGCACAGCCCCCCACAAGAGTGACTTCAAGGTACAGTATTTTCGATTATAAAGCCGTTCAATCACCAGTCTTTTCAATTTCATAATATAGACCCGGGTAGAGACCCATCAGGTCTAGCTTCATACAGGTCTATTTCAACCCTAAACCATGATTATAAAGTGTTTGTCTCCAATGGCTAAAAGACTGGCAAAAGTGATGCCAAAATGAATAGATATGGATCAGTGTGGTTTTGTGGAAGGGAGGCAAACATTTGACAACATTAACAGAACACTGCTGATTCAGAGGGAAGCAGAATGCAAGAAAATACCACTATTCTTGGTGGGTCTCTATGCAGAGAAAGTATTTGTTGGGAGTTTATGAGCAGGGCAATGGAAGCATTTGCATTACCTGATAAAATTATAAGGTTGATTAGGAGAATTTATGAGGGATCAGAGGCTAAAATTAAAAATGGGTAGGTTCCTCTCTGATAATTTGTTTGAGTAGAGCAACCAGGCGGGGGTGTCCTCTTTCCCCTTTGTTTGCATTATATTTAGAACCATTGACAAAGAAAATAAGGAACTCAGAAATTCAAGGATGTAATTAGTATGGTAATCAAGAAAAGCTGTCTGTACTTGCATAGGATATTATTTTATACCTGATAAAACCAGAAAAAGACATTTCAGCGTTGCGGAACATTTTGGGACAGTTTCAGATCTCTTCAGGATACAAAATTAATGAAGCTAATAACAAAGGCAATATCTGTAAATTATGCACCCACACATGGATTAGTTCAGCAATATCCATATTTATGAGGACACGATAAAATGAAGTACTTAGGAGTATGGATTAAAAAGGATTCTGGTGTGGCAGCTAAGGATGTGCGTGAAGAGATTAAACAAAAGATAATACAAAAACTGAGAAATTGGAAGCTCTGTTATATGGATATGGATAGCAAGATGCAAGCAGTTAAAATGTTTTTAGCCCCTTAGTTTTATACACAGGTGAGGTTTTTATCAACCAGACGAGAGGTTATGGATAGAAATTAATAAGGGGCTGAAGGATTTTATCTGGGAGGGGGAAGCTGGCAAGAGTCAAGTAGGATAAGTTGATACTTCCAATAGAAGAAAGCAGATTGGGATTAATTGGTTTGAAGGGGTATTTCAGATTTACACAGTTAAGGCTGCTACACATAGCACAAGCAGAAATCTATAATTCAAAGTAGAAAGGAATGATGATAAAAATAGTGAGGAAGCTCAACAAACAAGGGGAGAGTGGGATTCTGGACGCAGATCCTTAAGGAGAATAACCATGCAGAATATTATATTCATAAAGTAGCAAGAAGTATTCTAAGAACTAAGCCAACATGAGAATGGAGAAAGGAGATTCAGCCAGTAGGGATGACTTCAATTAAGGGTACCGACGGGTCTACCTGTAAAGACTGAAATCCCACGTTACTGAATCGGACAAGACTGGGATGACATTGTAGAAACCTTGCATGAATGAACACTCGAACACCAGAATTTTACTGTGGGGAAAAGAACCACTTGGCCACCGTAGTGACCTTTGTCCTTTCCCCACTGAAGTGCGATCTGGGAGTTGGTATATTTAGTTAGGGGTGGTGTGGGGGGGCATGATGGGCAAAGCCCCCCACATCTGTGGGTTTGATTTGCTTCGTTTTTTTTTTTTGTGGTGTTAGACAAGTGGTGACTTGGGCTGGAATTTATTGGAGAAAACTGGCAAAAGAACCAAGATATTGAGAGCAAATAATGAGAGAGAGAAAGGTAATAGAATTGGAAGATGCCAAGAATTTATTTGGACTGCAGGTTAGAGATTGCCTTCCCTATCAAGGATTGCTATCAGAGTACAGGCATAGAGAAAGAAACATGGGGATCCTAAGTGAAAGACCAGCACTGATAGAGTTTTAGTAGAATGTAGAACAGAAGCTGATGTTCAAAAAGGAATAATTAGAGCATATAAAATATTGCATGATAACTATAAGAATCGGAAGAGGTTAGAAGGGGTTGGGAAGAGAGAGACTGGATAAGCAATTCAAAAAGAAACAATGGGGGAATATATGCATGTCTCTCAAATATGCACCGAATTCTAGATGATTTAGTATTTTTGCTTGGAAGTGTTTACATGAGTATTTTTATACCCCAAGTAGACTCCAAAGTTTTCCTCCGATGGCAAATGTTGGAGGTATGATGTGGAAGGAAGAGGTAATTGGGAACGTATTTTCTGGGATTGTAGTGAGCTGGCAGACTTTAAGAATTTCTTGCAGACTATTGTCAGAGATACTGGGTGAGAAAATTGGTGTAACTAAGGAAATTATATTTTTGAGCTGCAATACAGAATCAAAATTGCCTAAACGTAGTAAAGCCTTGCTGAGTCCAATTATGGTGGCTGCCAAAAAAGCAATTACTAGAAAATGGAAATCAAAGTCTCAACCAATTGTATTAGAAGTGGTGAATATAGTAAGAGAGATAAAATAACTGGAAATGGGATTTTTAGAAAAGGGTGGGTGCAAATTACGTAGAATAAATGGGAATTGAAAACAGCACATGCAGAGGAGGAGTGAGGTTTAAAAGAAGGCAGGATTTGAACGAGCTATGTAATGTCTGACTGACAACTGGATAGATTATAAGTGATGTATAATGTTTTCAACTAAAATTATGCCATTTATATAAATGTATGATTCCCTATATCATAAGTGATAAACCAGAAACATTTTTATTAAATTAAAAAAAAGGCTCTTAAGGGAAACTCTACATGTGTGTCCAGCAGCAGAGACACCGGCATAGTATGTGTTAGGTTTAAGTTCCATTTGAGAACTATTATTATCCTTTCACTTGTATGATTCTAATGGTGCCTAAGCAGAGGTCTTTCTGTATATTTGTGCCATCATTTGAAATTGACCTTAATCACCATGCTACTTTTTTTTCTAGCTGAAAGGGTCAAGTCTCTTAAAAAGTCTGTCGTGTGTTAGAATCTCAGATGAAAGGTACTATGATCCTTTCACTTCTGTGATTCTAACAGTGCCTAAGCAGAGGGCTTTCCTCTACATTTGTGTGCGTTTCATCATTCATTAAGGAAGAACAGACATCCGAAGCAAGTGTTGGCTGAAATGTTTGTAAGTTTGACCTGGAGGGGGGGGGGTCATAATTTTACTTTAGCTGCCGTGATGTATAAAAGAGAGTATGGGCAAAATATTATTTATTGGGAGGTACAGAAGACTTTACTGCTTGTGAGAACTTTCACGTGTGTGCCATATGAATAGAATTTGTGTGTGTGTGGGGGGGGGGGGACACCACCAGTTTGTGAAGCTTGTTGTAGGTTATGTTTGCAGTGAGTGGACTGATGTAACTACTTTTTACTGCATCAGCTTGCACTACTTTTATTGTTGACTTTAACTCCTATATGATAAGTTACAAAATCTTGCAACATTACCCATAGTAAGTTTATTAGTGTTTTATGTTGATCGCTCTTTTGTTAAAATGCTTTTTTCTATTTTTTTTTAGATCCTCAACAAAAAGACGATATTAATAAAAAAGCATTTGATAAGTTTAAAAAGGAGCATGCTGCTGTACCACCAACTATAGATAATGCAGTTCCGTCAGAACGGTTTGAAGGTAAGATACTATTAAATGGGCTTTTTTCTGTTTTGTTACTTCACATTCTGTAATCTGTTTCTTAATGGCAGCTTTTATAAATTTTGTGTAGTTGACTTCAGCAACATAAATGCTTCTATTTTGAAATCCCAGACATTACAGATTAAAAACTGGGTTTCCATATAATCCAGGTATTTATTTTATTTGTGGTTGTGTGACCTTGGAAGGCAGAATATGATAGTGGGAAGTAGATGCATCCGCCAGCATGAGTTGTGCAAGGGGACTGTCTGTCCCCTCCTCCTGTTCCACCACCACTACTCCATGATGCAAACAGTTTACAGTATTTGAGCACTAAGGAAACATTTTATATTATTATTCGATTTTAAATGTGCATGTTAAACTGGGTAAAAAGCACACAGCAGCATATCAAAACATCGAGAGTTTCATTATAGTTGAACAAACTTATCTATTCTAATTTGTGCAAAAACACAATCGAACTTGTGTATCAAAATTTACTATCTTCGAACAAAAAAACACAGAAAAACGGTAATGCAGCCAAGAAGCAAAGCCAGCCGAAACCAAGAAATAACTTGAACGCAAAATTTATTTAAGTAAAATGAGCGTTTTCGCTGCTCTCAAAGTACAGCAGCTTCTTCAGAAGATACAAAAGTAAAAATGAAAGCGCTAGTCTTTAAAATGCCTTAGGGAAGTGTGTAATATACATCACTTCCTGTTAAGCGCACAGTTCCAAGCAAAAGAGTATTCAATATTATAGCCAGACTATACAAGTCTGGCGCTCTAATCATTTTAATGGGAACAAGTCTATTTTATAAACGCTATCTAAAACCATCTAATTAAAATATTTATGTGTATTTAAATTCTTTACTCACAATGTTTTAAAAATACCCTTAATTAAACACATTTACAATAGATAAAAAGAAAGTACAAAGTAAAAAGAGAAATATATTCTTAAATTTTACCTAGAATAACTTCTCATTTTGAGAACTGCAAAAATGTTGCAGTTCTCATTCAAACCTGGATAATTAAAAGCAGCTAGTGTTATTTGCCATTCAAGTTCCTTTAGTTCAAGCAATAATGATGTTGGACCTCCTCTTACATTATTAGGTAAATAATCTATACCCATAAAGCTGAATTTGTGGTTAGAGTAATTTTCTGTGTGCTTTGCTAGGGCATTTTCCGTTTTGTGGTTCCTCGTAGCATAAATGTGCTGGTAAATTCGTTGGCGAAACTTTCGGTCTGTCTTGCCAATATAGAATGCTGGACAGCATTCACAAAAGGCTATATAAATGATGGACCGGGTGTCACAGTTAATTCTGTGATTAATATAGTACTTTCTCTTATTTATTTGGAAAGACTCACCTACTTTTATAACACTACAGTAGTTACAAGCACCACATATAGTGGACCCCTTACCCCTATGAAACTGGGGGCTCAAAGATTTGTTCTGTAATAACTCTTTGAGGTTTTTACCTTTTCTAAAAACAATTTTAGGAAATTGGCCTAATTTTTCTAATAAATATGAATCATTACTGATAAAATGCCAATTTTTCCAAATCACTTCACAAACATTTTTTGAGTCTCTGCTAAAAGTAGTTATGAAGCTAGTAGAAACTTTAGCCTTATCAAAAACAATAATAGGAGAAGAGGGACTAGTTTGAGTAACTTGATCATGGTCAGTCATCATTGAAGTACAAGGTACCAATTCTTTACTTCCTAAATTATCCTTAAATTCATCTAATAAAGGTTTAAACAAACCTGTGTCACGTTTGAACTCAATTTCTAAAATAATGTCATCAATTAGGGTATCTGGGTAACCCCTGTTGAGAAATTGGTTCTTTAAAAATTGAACTTCCCTTTGAAAGGATTGGGATGGGTTACACATCCGAACAGCCCTCACTAGTTGTCCCTTAACTATTGCACGTTTTTGTTTAAAAGGGTGTGAACTAGTGTAGTGAAGCACTGAGTTACAATAGGTAGGTTTTCGAAACACTGAAGATAAATATCTTTGTCCATCGATGTCTTTCTTAATCTGGACATCGAGGTAGTCTATTACCTCAACTGAAAAATGATGCGTAAATTTCAAAAAAGTGGTGGTTTGATTCATATAAGAAATCAAATTCTCCACTTCAGGGGAATCGCCATTAAAAAGGATGAAAATATCATCTAGGTATCGTGTGTACAAGCGTAGCTGGTTTTTAAATATTGGGTTAGAAAGAATGAATTTACTTTCCCAATAAGCCATAAATAGGTTTGCTACGCTTGCACCACACGGAGAACCCATGGCTACCCCCTGTTTTTGGAGGTAATACTGGTTGTTAAAAATGAAAAAATTGGAGCTCAGTACAAGATCTAACAGCTCTGTAACTATCCTGATCTCATTAGGGATAGCTTGTAAGTCAAGTAACATTAATTCTAACCATTCTATAGCCTCTTGATGGGGGATGGAGGTATATAA
This sequence comes from Protopterus annectens, assembly GCF_019279795.1. Classification (NCBI taxonomy): domain Eukaryota; kingdom Metazoa; phylum Chordata; order Ceratodontiformes; family Protopteridae; genus Protopterus; species Protopterus annectens. The sequence continues at coordinate 1,155,596,956 of NC_056745.1, read as the reverse complement.
ATCCACCACATCACTAGTGAGGAAATTGTTAGAATCTTCGTAAATGATATTATTGATGCTACTTAAGAAAGACCAAGAATCTTTACAAATTACTGGTATCTTCCTTATATATTTGAATAAAATTTGATCTATTAATCTAGCACAAGGATGTGTCATTGACAATCTTCCATCTACCAAGGCTCGCATGGGAGGATTACCAAGATCTTTATGTATTTTGGGTATTCTAAACATGACCGGTACCTTGGGAAATGTTATGTCCAAAAAGTTATACAAATCCAAGTCAATAATCCCTGAAAGAAACATGTCTCTCAAGTAACCTCGAATCCTTTTGTATGCCAAATTCATTTCATTAAGAGAAGACAAGGAGTATGCAGGAGAATCCAATACTGCTACCATTTTCTCAATATACGTGTTGTTGTCAAAAACAACAAGTCCTCCTCCTTTGTCTGGCTTAACAAATCGGATAGATAAGGTTTTCAAGTCAGAGAGAGCCCTCTTTTGTTCTTTCGTAATGTTGATTTGAGTAGAAGTAATATTAGATCCAGCAATATTGCTCAGATATCTTAAATCAACCTCACAAATGGACTCAAAAGTACGTAGTCCAATATGTAGTGGAGGATTAAAAGTGCTAGGAAGCCTTAAGGAAGGTTTAGTAACAAATGTGTTATTACTAAATAAAAGATCCAAGTTAAGTTTCCTTACAAAACATTTAAGGTCGATAATGGTTTTAGTTAAATTAAACCGAGTACTTGGAACAAAAGTGTTCCCTCTAGACAAAAGTTCAATAAGATCAGGTTGTAAATGGGCATGAGAAAAATTATAAATTTTAAAGTCTCCTTTCAAGTTAGTATAAATTATAGGAAGAGCTTCATTTTGTAAACCGGACTCATTTAAATCAGTGTCATCAAGAATTGATGAAACAATTAATTGTTGCGAGTCCTGTTCCTGGTTTGATGAATCCGAGGAGGAAGTGGTCCTAAAAAACGATTATTGTTGTTATTCCCATGGTTATTATTATTATTGTTTCTTTGGAAATCACCTCTATTATTTCTATTGTTTTTATTGTAATTTGTGTTATTCCCTTTGGTTCTGTTGCTCCTGCGGGGTTCACTTTGATTAGAAGTGCCAGCATCTCCATTGTTATCATTAGCTGCATCTATATCATTTGCCCCAGTGGAATCAAACTCATCCAAAACGTCCAAACCGGGGGTAGTATCACAAACCACCGTTTTTTGGAGTTTGGGATAGGCCTTATGTTGCTGGTAGGCTGGTTCTATCTCTAACTAGTTTCTTGATTTTATTTTGTTTAAGTTTGACCATTAGTCCGTCAATGCTGTTAAAAATACAGTGGTAGTCAAACTTATACCTCAAAAAATCAGCATCCAGCTTAATAATATCATCGAGGGCATTAATTTCCTCTGTGACCTTATTAATGTTCAAAGAATAATGCCTGACTAATAGTTCAAGTAATTGTATACCTTGTAGTTCAAAAAGTTCCATTAGGTCAGTAAAAAATTATTAGTGTCTTGAATAAGGCCTGAAGGCGCAAAGGTATTCCGTAGGCCTTTGGGAATAATACGTTCTTTGATACACTGTTGAAAATAGGAAACTTCAAGTTGTAATTTCTTGAGTTTTAATAATTTACTATCAAGTTTTTTCAAATTTTCAATAATAGAATTAACTGTAATAGAATTATCCAACATACCATTAGCCGGTAGTCCCGTGCTTGGCGCTCCAAGAAAAATAAAAGCATCCAAGTTAGAAATCCATTCGGATATAGTCGGAACTCCAATAAGCCTCTGGTCACCTTCAATATGTTGTGGAATACCCTCTCTATTATCAGTGAGTACATCCATAGAAGAACCATTTTGTGAAGTGCGATGCACCCCCCCAGTGGAAGGTCCATTCGAAGCGTGAGGTTGTGCATTAGGTATAGAATTCCCATTAGTATTAGTAAGTGGAGGAAAACCATTTGAGTCAAAAATGAAGCCTCCACTACGAGGTACAGCACCGTTGTTCCTATCTTGTTCCTATCTTCGATCATTCATCCTTTTTGTTTCTTCCAGTCCGTCACCTGTATTTTGACATTCTCATATCTGGGGTTTGGCTGTAGAAGCTGTTAGAATAGTCATGTCAGCAAGCTGATGCTGCAGAATTTAATTTTTCTGACAAAATAAGCTATCATATTAGGTACAGTTGAAGAAGCTTTAGGTCATTTTGCAAAATAAGCTGTCCATTTATTTTCATTGGACAATCCTAATTAAGGCTTTCAGAATAAAATGTGATAGAGTTTGTAAAAGCACATATAGGTGTCCTTCCGTACTACTGTTGCAGTATTCTTTACCAAAGGGATTCCCTACCAAGGGTAGCCCAACATCCAGCCAGTATACCAAAGCCTTTTGATTTTGTAGAAGTCGTACATCACACATATGCTTCCCCCACTCAAGGTGTAGGGCATAAAGGTGTACAGACTTGCATACCTCAGAAATTCTTTGCCACTAGTCTGAATGTCATAATTGATAGTCTGTCTGAATGCTTCTCCTTCTGGGCTGGTTACAGAGCAGTTTTTTCAGATAAGTGTCTTGTAGTTTCTTATATTTTTCTGTTTTTTCATTTTATGGGTTTACATGTCATCCAGAAAGGGATAATGTCAGTGTGGGACGCAAATTCCCCATAAGGATTGCCACGAGCAGTGTCACTTCCGTCTGGGTGCTTTTCACGACCATATGCAGTATTGTATCTGCCAAGCATTTGTCCCTAAGACCCTACTAGTCACCTCTTCTCCTTGTCCATCTACCTGGAGAATCAACATTTTAAGTTGTTGGAGCAGGGTGCTATGGTGAAATATTCCCATCCTAAGGGTCAGCCACCTGCCAGGAAAAGGCCAAGAAACTCTGGTCTAGTTTGGCTGCTGTCCTGCCTTCTCTGGGCATCTCTGTCAAGGTTGGTGAAAGCCCAGAGGGTTGCTTGGTTGTTAAGGTTGTGACAGAAGAATCCGACATATTGGAGGCCAGCATTGATCTGACTTCTCACACATTGTCAGAGGCTCTGCAGACATCCGTTCCAAATGTTGAAGGGGAATCTTAGCTGATCATTTCAGAGACCGTGGGAAATACTGCCGATACTTGTCTGGGAGGAGATTCCTACTACATTGGTTGTATAAGAAAGAGTTTGAACGTCCTATGATTTTTAGGGCAGACCTCCCTCAAAAGAAAGAAACCAAAAAAAACAAAAAAAAAACAAGCATGTTTCCCCTGATGCTAAAGATCCCCAGCATGAATGGCAGGATTTTACCCATGGGTTGTTTAATGCCTTAATGGCCTTAAAGCCTCCCCAAGGAGTTTCTCTGCTTATTCTTCTTGGTCATCTACTCCCCTTAAGAGGTGCAGAAAGCAGGAATCCTCTGTGGAATATTTGGATTCTTGGGAAAAGTCTTTGACATATTCTTTTCATATCCCTTCTCCGTTGGATTATGGCTCTGAGGAGGAAGATTTTATTAGTCCAGATTCTCTCTTGGAAGAACTCTCTTATGGGGAATCACTGTTTCTCACATGATGGATAATCGTAAGCTCTTGTATAAATGTACTCCTGATGATCCTTCTGTAGTGTCTGTCTCATCTGACAAACCACCTCAACTTTTGCTATTACTAAATTACTATCTTCAGGCGAGGCAGTAGTGCTGTGGCACAATTAGGCAAAATGTGTACACTGCTGCCACCCTGGTTTTTCAGGCTATGAATTATCAGACTCATATAACCAGGTATGTTTTAGCCCTTTGTCGAGCTTCTCAGGCATTCTCTGACCTCCCTGATTCAGAAGGAAAGGTATCTGCACCTTCTCTACTGGGTTCTACCAAGTGGCTCAATGTAGTTACGATGTAGCTGATGCTTTTTCCAGGGCTGCTGCCTTTGGGTTCTGTTTTGAGACGTTACTCTTGGCTGTGTCTCCAACCCTTACCTGATGATATTAAAGCTAAATTGTTGGTTCTTCCCATTGATAATAAGAACCTTTTTGATCGTGTTTCACTGTTGCATTCATCACATTTGGGTTATCTGCTTGCAGTAGCCCTCAGTCGGCCTGATTATCAAAGTCTTGGGTCCTGTGTTGGTTGCTGTCTCATCTTCCATGACGTCAGGTAGTTAGGGGTATAAAGCATGCAGCCGATGCCATTACATCAGTCTTTCTTGCCGTGCGGTGCCCGAAGCAGAAGCAGTTCACAAGTGCCGGTCGGCTGACTCGAGTTTCAGAACCGAAGTCTTCAGCTAAGCTAAGTACTCCGTTGAGGAAACTGTTTCTTGCTCTAAACTGATGTCAGTAAAAGTTAACAATTGTATTTCTTGTGGAAAGCAAATACCCCATAAAGATTTTCATTCGTACTGCATTCCTTGCTTAGGCCCTGACCACGACGTACCTCGCTGACGATTTTGTGCCTTATTTAAACAATGAACTATTTGTTGTCTGTTTATTTACGCTTCTAAATATTTTGGTACTCTGTTCAATTATCCAGAAATGGCTTCGGTAAGCCACCAGACTACCGACATTCCGAAAAAATGCAAAGATAAAGACAGACAGACCGTATAGGTCCAAAGCTGCTGACGATGCTTCTCCTAAGCTAGTCACCAGTTCACCGGTAATCAGTGAGACGCTTTCGCAGCCCCTGATGCCCACTACTTCAGATTCGCAGACCTCTGCTGAGACCCATTTGGAGTCTGGTATGCCACAAGATGCTTCTTCAACTGTAGAACCTGCGGATGTCTCTACCTTGGAGGTCCGGAGCTGCTGTGCAGGCACCAGTTTCTGAGGGTGTATTCAGGCCTACTGACTTGCATATTAAACCAATGCCATCTTCTTCTTCAAGGCCTAAAACTCGATCCATGCCTTGAAAACCACCCAGACCACATGGTCAGGCCTTTATGCCTAAAAAACAAATGATAAGAATGTTTGAAGACCTTATTACTCTAATCAGGGGAAGCCACCCTTCCCCCTCTAAGAGACCTAGGACTGATTTTCCTTATGATTCTTCTGATCAGGACTCTGAAATTTCTGTTTCCTCTGCTGACCAGGATTTACCCTTATCTACCTATGAGGATTCTGATGTAGAGGACTCCATTCCCTCTGCTTTCGCTCCAGAGGATTTCTCTTTTAGTGAAACATTGCATACTCTTAGGGAGCATTTTCACTGGGAAAGCCAGGATTACTCTGACTCTAAAAAGAGTCTTAGGGATTTCTTACTCCTGCCCCAACGCAGGCCTTTAGCTATCCCCCCTGTACTGGACATTGTTTATGATGCCTTCTCGGAATCTAGCTTGGCCCCTGACCCTTTCCCAGAAAACCTGGTAGGTATTAGAGGGTTCCTGACTCTCACAAGTTCCTCTTTAGAAATCCTACTGCAGATCTTGAGACCATTTCACAGGGACCCAAGGGCATTAAGGCTAGTACTGCCAAAAATCCTACCCCCTCTGATAGAGATTCCAGGGCACTGGATAGATGGGGTAAGAAGGTATACACTTCTGCAGCCCTGGCCATTAGGGCCTTAAACTGCCAGCTTCATATGTTAAAGTATCAGCAGCATATTATTGGATTGCTTAAACAGAACATTATGTTGATTCCTGAATGTGCTGAAAATAAAGATTTACAGGATTGAAAGCATTCTGCTGAACAAGTTGGAAAACGTAATTTGCAATGTGGTTTTGATTCATTGGAGGCATCTTGCAGGGCTGCTGTCGCAGGGTCTGTACTTAGAAGGCATGCTTGGCTTAAGGAGCAATCTTTGCCAGATCATGTTAAAGCTAAATTGCTGTGTGCTCCCTTAAACCAAGACTGCCTGTTTGGCAACAAAACAGAAATAGTACTTAAAAAGATGGAGGAAAAAGCTAAATCTATGCAAACTGTTAAAGATTTCCTGCAAGTACAGCCTCCCAGATTTAGTAGGCATTGGTCCTCTAAGAATTGGTCCTTTCCTGCCTCTTCCAGGCCTTCTCAGTCCAACCCCAGAACCAGCAGACTGGGCTTCAGTCCCAAGGTACTCACTGGACTAAGCAGTGGGGGGCTCCTACTTCCAATGCAGGGAGTAGTAAGACTCCCCTATGGTAAACTGTCTCAATGACTTAACTTTAAAACTTCCAAGCCCTGCACAACTGACTGTTCCTTTAGGGGGAAAGATTGCCCTGCAGGCAAAAAATTGGGAACTCATTACCCAGGAAAAATGGGTTTTAAGTATAGTTTCCCAAGGATACAGATTCCACTTCCACTCCTTACTAACCCCAAACTGTTGGCCATCCTCAAAAGCAGTCTCTTCAGCCTAATTAGCTAGTTCTCAGGGCCATCAAGAAGTCCCAGAAGAGGAAATATGACAAGGTTCAAGACTTTCCTGGTTCCCAGAAAAAGACCATTCTGATTCCCTGTCCTATCCAAAACCTGTCCTATCCTGTTTTTTTTAAATCAAAATTTAAGATGCTAACTCTTCACCCAATCATGCTATGCTCCTATGGCCTGGTCAGCTGCCCTCTACTGGATTTAAAGGGAAACCAGCCCCCACTCACAGTAAGGGAAGGAAGCCTACCTGCAATACCTCAGTAAGCAAATCAGTTCTCTGCACTGCCAGTTGCACTGCCTGCCTGCCTATTATCTACTATCTCTGCCCTTTGGGTATTCATTGGTATTCCAGTCAAGTCATTGCATTTTGCAGGCAATGCAAATCAATAATATATACATATAATATTGTCTAATTCACCAGCTACAGAGAATCATCAGGATGAATCATACATTTGTACAGAAATTGTAAACTTCTCTGAGATTATACATAAATATAAATAAAATCACAAAAAATCCCTGCCAACAAATTGTATTCCTGGGATTGAAGCTTGAACACAACTTCAAACAACTTCCCCAGATGGCTTTCCACACCAACAGATTCAAGACAGCCTGACACTACACTTCAAAGCAAAGACCCAAGCTGTCTGCCAGAAAAATATTGCAAGCCCCCTGGAGTTCATGGCCTCCTGCATTCCATTTTCTCCATATGAAAGACTGTATATGATATGAATGAACAACTACAAAAAAAAAGCCTATGGTGTCAGCATTCTCAGGATCTAGAAGCAATGATTCCTATCATGTCTTGTCTACAGATTCTTTTTTCTTTGGTGGGCAGCCACTAAACAAAAAAAGGGAGGGACATTCACTCTACCCTGCCCTGCCCTAACAACAACAACAGATGCATCAGAGTATGCATGGGGGCTCATTTGGCAGGGCAAGCAGGCAGGGGAGCAAATGGAACCCAAGTCAAAATGCATGTCATCAAAAAGAAAAAAGAGCTGTACAAAATGCAATGACAGCCTCAGCCTTCAAGGATCACATTCTTCCAGGATTAATAAGGCGGCCAGCCAGCACCACTGTTATGTGTGGTACAAAACGGGGGGGGGAACCCACTCATACTCTCTGCAGACTAGCCATGGCTCTGTGGAACACAGCCTTGAGCTACCAAAGTGCACCTACAGGCTCAAATCCTGCCAGGAAAGCTAAATACACTAGCAGACGAACTAAGCAGAAATCTCATGGCATGAGTGTAAAAGATATTCAAAGATAAACAACAACAAATGAAACAAATGGGAGAGATGGAATTTGGACCTTCCCAGAACTACCAAATTGGAAATGTACTTGCACAAGGACCCCACAACAGAGCTTGGAAAGTGGTGGATGACATGGAAAACCTGGAAAAACCTGTGACCTGTGCCTTTCCCCCCTCTTCTCCTCTGTACTCTCTCTCACAAAGTCCAAGATCAAAAAAAAAGACAAACCAAGGACACACCGGACACCACCAGACTGGCCACTCCACCACTGGTACCACCATTCACACAGTGCAACATGGCACCTGCCTCAGACCCCCTGCCTCCTCTGTTGCCTTGGGAGGCCAGCTGTCTGCACCCACAGCTCCAAACTCCTGACCCTGGCCTGGCAGCCTGGCCCTGCTACCTCGTTTACATACCCTACCCTCAGTAAGCAGTGTAAGTGTTGTCTGAGGCAAGCAAGGGAGGAGAGTACAAAAAAGAAATGAAAATCCTAAAAAAAAAAATTCTCTTCCTGGAACCAAACCAAACTCAGGGATGCAGCAGCCACCCAATGTACCTCAGATTCTTCAATACTTAACTGAGATGCTTCACAAGGGTCTTTCCTTTTCCTCCATCAAAATTCATGCCTCAGCCATTTCGGCTCATTACAACACAGAACCACCCCTCTTCTCTCACCTACTGCAACTTTGTATTGGAAAAACTCACTCTACTTCTTTTTGATACAGCTGCAAATGCAGAATTGAAATTCCTTTCTTGGAAAACAGCCTTCCTTTTAGCCATCACTTCAGCAAGAAGGGTGTCTGAATTACAGGCCCTCATGGCAGTGGAGCCTTTCATCATCTTTCATGCAGACAGGGTGTCCCTCAGGACCAATCCCTCCTTCATGCCCAAGGAGGTATCCAGTGTGGCCCTTAATCAGTCCATTCATTTGCCAACCTTCTTTTCTAATCCTTAGAAGAAAGGAGAATGAATACTGCACTCCTTAGATGTGCACAGACAACTTAGATTTTACTTGGACAGGACTAAACCTCTCAGGAAATCTGAACAGCTGCTGGTTGCATTTGCTGCAGGGGCAGAGGGGAAGGCCATTTCAAAGCAAACCATTTCTAAATGGATAGGCCATTGCATTCATTTCTGCTATAAGCACCATGGAAAACCTACCCCACATGGGATAACACCACATTCAACCAGGGCTGCATCTACCTCTACAGCCTTTCTCAGAGGTGTCCCTGCCAGGGACATCCTAGAAGCTGCTACCTGGAGTTCTGTACATACCTTCACCAAGCATTACCATTTGCCAAGTTTCTCTAAATCCAGAGCTGGCTTTGCCACTGCAGTCTTGCAGGGCCTTATAGCTGGTCCTAATGCGGGTCTGTATCATATATTCAAAATTCCAAAATGTTGAACACCATATGTTCAAACTTGGAATTTCGAATGTTGAAAACATCGAACGCTCAGAATAGCAAATTTTTTCCCAGGGAAATTTGCTGTTCCAAGAAACATACACAGAAAACAAGCACACCAAAATAAATAAACCACACACATACAGTTAACAAAAACCAACCCCACACTAAACCACACATACATTACTAACTATCCACTTGCCTTAACCCGCACCGTAACCTTAAGGTCCGTAACTATCACACACATACCCTACGAAACTATACACAAACAAAGCAATTAATACACACACATACAGTTAACAAAACCCAACCCTATACTACACCATGCATACATTACAAACTATCCACTTACCTTAACCCACACCCTAACCCTAAGTTCCGTAACTCTCGCACAACAGTGGAGGAAATAGCGAAGCTATGGAACGGCCCACCGAAATCTTGCCCTAAGTAAGATTTCGATGTTCTGGGGCTTCGCTATTTTCATCATTCGATGTTGTGGGTTTGATGTTTTAACGTTCGGCATTTTACTACTTCGAAGTTTTGATGTAGACCCCCTAATGCTATCTAATTTCCTCCTCCCATCCTTAGATTTGGGAATCTACCCAAATGTGATGACTGCAACAGTGAAACATGAAGAACATAGTACAGATGTCCTTCAAGAATGCAACTGCAGTCATAACATATGGGTTGTCCTGCCTCAGGCAGCCCTCGGTCAGCCTAATTCCAAAGTCTGGGTCCGGCGTCGGCTGGTGTCGCCTCCTCTCCGACGCCACAACAGCTGGAGTATAAAGGCATCGGCCGATGCCATCTTCTTCAGTCTTTCTTGCCGCGCGGTGCCCGAAGCAGAAGCAGTTCGCAAGTGCCGGTCGGTCAGCTCCTGTGTTTTCAGTACCGAAGTCATCTAAAAGCTAAGTACCCCGTTGGGGAACATTTAATCTTGCCTCAGCCGATGTCAGAACAAATTGAGAAAGTTAATAATTGTTTGTCTTGTGGTAAACAAATACCTCATAAGGACTTCCATTCTTCTGTCTTCCTTGCCTGGGCCCAGACCACGACGTCTCGGCCTGTGCTGCCTGTGCTTGCTTTAATAAGCGCACTCTCAGGCGCCGGGCAGGATTTGCTGAAGACTTTTTTGGCAAATCCTTCGCATATACCATGCTGTCGGATCAACTGACAGCTCAATCTTCCAAAAAACGGAAGGACCGGGACCGGCATCCTCGGCCCGCGTCCTCTACCGATACTACTCCTAGACCCTCCGCTAGTGCTTCGGTCCCTGCGGAAGTGGTAATTCAGCCGCTCCAGGCCGATGACACAGCGTTAACTAGTCCTTCGGTCCCAGAGACCTCTCTGGTGCCGGTTGTTGATTTTCCTACGGATACCGTAGTTCTTGATTTACCCGACACCATTCCGGTGGACAAGGTCACTCCTGCATGTGGGGCTGCTAGGCCTCCTGTATCTATGTCCATCAAGGCCTTTGCACTTGCTAAGGCCGCCAGCCAGGCCAAGGCCCATCCTAAACCTGCTGTCCAGGCCCCCTCTTCTGATAAACAGATTATGTCTCTTGCTGCAGACCTTATTTCCCTTATCAGGGGGTCTCAGCCTTACCCAGACAGAGGTTCTCAGCCTCCTGCAGAGAAAAGGCCTTGAACTGAGCAGACTGAAAACCTCTCATCAGATGAGGCCTCTGGGGATTCTGAGCATTCAGATATTCAAGAAGAATCCTTCCAGACCTATGAGGACTCTGATGCTGAGGAATCAAGTCCCTCTGCCTCTCCTCCAGAGGATTTCTCTTTTGGTGAAGTCCTGCACTCAATGAGGGAACATTTCCAATGGCAGGGTCAGGAATTCTCTGATTCCAGGAAAAGGCTCCGTACCTTCCTAAAGCTTCCCCAGCACAGACCTTTAGCTATTCCTCCTGTGATGGATGTTTTGGATGATGTTTTCTCCAATTCTAGTGCTAACCCTGACTCTCCCCCCTGCTCCTGTCAAGCCAGACAGACATTACAGAGTCCCTGACACTCACAAACATCTCTTTAAGGCCCACACCGTGGATTTAGAAACTATTTCACAGGGTCACAAGGGAGTGGCTACCTCCACTGCCAATAATCCTTTGCCAGCGGATAGGGAAGCCAGGTCTATGGAGAGATGGGGTAAAAAAGTTTATACCTCTACCACCCTAGCCATGAGGTCCCTTAACTGCCTTTTTCATATGTTTCAGTACCAGGATTTTTTACTGGATGATTTACAGAAAAAGTTAGCCTCTCCTGAGCCTATTGACAGAAAGGCATTGCAGGATCACATACATAACACTCAGCAGGTTAACAATCATTTTCTTCAGTGTGGTTATGATGCATTGGAAGCTTCATGTAGGGCAGCTATGACTGGGGCTGTGATACGTAGACATGCTTAGTTAACAGATCAGCCACTGCCAGACCATGTCAAAATAAAGTTACTTGATGCACCTCTGGAAAAACAGAAGCTTTTTGGCGCTAATGTACAAGATGTGTTGAAGTCCATTGAGGAAAAAGCTAAGTCAGTACAGACAGTCAAGGATTTCCTCCAGGTTCAGCCACCCAGATTCAGTAGAAACTGGCCTTCAAAGAATTGGTCCTTCCCAGACTCGGACAAGTTTCAAAGGGGAAAGAACAGGCGTGGCCGAGGCCAATACCGAGGCTCCTACAGGGGACGTCAATGGCAACCTACAAATCAAAGAAGTGCTGCAGCCAGTCCAGCTGCACCACAACGACAATCACAATGACTTGACTTTCATACCGCCTACAAGGGCTCAGAGAGAAGCACCCTTGGGCGGAAAATTATCCTTATTCTCAAAGAACTGGCATATCTTAACCAAGGACAGTTGGATTCTGGATTTAATAGACAAGGGTTACAGATTCCACTTCCATACTTTACCTACAAGACAAGGCATGCCAAACCTGCCACACCATCAAAGGGCAGAGGCACTCATTCAAGTTTCAAAGCTATTAAGTATAAAAGCAATAGAAAAGGTACCTCCCCAGCAACAAGGCCAGGGATTCTATTCAAGACTGTTCCTTGTTCCAAGAAAGGAAAACAAATGGAGGCCTATACTGGACTTGTCTACTCTAAATACCTTTCTAATTGTGCCAAAGTTCAAAATGCTGACGTTACAGCAACTCTGCTTTGCCAGATTTCTTGCTCTAAGAGGTTGAGAGGAGTTCTCACAGGGTAGACCTTCTCTCATAGAACAAGGGGTCTCTCATCCATCCTCACTTACCCATAGCATCAGCTGAAGAGTGGGTGATAGAGTTTGATCCCTTTTTAGGCACATTTTTTTTCTGAGGACATGCTTAAGATACTGCAGGAGGCCAGGGAATGCACTACCAGGAAAATATATTTATCCAAATGGAAGAGATTTTTTGTCTGATGCCTGTCTTGTAACCAGGATCCATTTTCTGTGGGGCACCCTCTGGTTCTGTCATTTGCATGAATTGCTCCTTGCTGGGTTAGCATATTCTTTGGTTAAAGCTCACCTTTTAGGTATTTATGCTCATCTGCCATTAACTCTTCCTCTTGTCTCTAGTTTGAGGTCAATTTCTTAAAGGCGTCCTTCAAATCAGGCCTCCCAAGAAGTCTGTTCCACCCTCCTGGAACTCAGTTTTGTACTTGAGAAACTGACTCTGGCTCCTTTTGAGCCTGCAGCTTCAGTTTCTTTGGAACATTGTACTTGGAAGACTGTTCTTCTTTTGACCCTTACTTCAGCTAAGAGAGTCTCTGAACCCCAGTCTCTTATGGCTGTTCCTCCTTTCTTGTTTTTTCATAGGGACAGGGTCTCTCTTCGTACCAATCCTTCATTTTATAACCAAGGTGGTCAATGAATTGTCTTTTAATCTGTTAATTTGCCCTCCTTTTTTAATTTCTCCACGGTCTGCTAATGAGAAGTTTCTTCAGATTTTGGATTTGCATAGATAGTGCGGATATTATTTGATTAAGACTGAGGCCATTCGCAAATGCTTTGGCTGTTTCTAAACAAGAAGCCCAAAAAAACGCTCGCAAGTACGGCAGGTGCAAATGGACAAATGTTCAAAGCAAGAGGCCAGCACCAAAGTGTTGTAAGCACTCAAAATGTTTATCCACAATAAAGTAATATTACCAGCATCATACTGGTTTCAGCAGCCTTGCCTTCTTTGATAAGAGACATGTCAGTAAATCTATACACAGGCATTTATATAGAATTAAATAAATAAAATAAATCCTCTTCCTGTTAAGTCACTTTCTCCAGAGAAATTTATAACAAACCTAATACATTAGATTATAAATGATCATTAAGTCCTGGGGAGAATAAACCCCCCAGTGTGATAATCCAGTATTTTTCCTTTTTATTAAGAATGGAATGCCAGCCAAGTTTATTACTTCTGTCCCCCAGTATCTTGTCTATAATCATGAAGTAAAATTTGGCAGTGCTATGAGAGGTGCAGTGTGTGTATAAGGCATTAGTTAGTCGTTTGTTACGTATGTTGCTTAGGTGCTCGGACATGTGAATACATAGGGGGCGAGAAGTTTGACCTATGTAGAATGCTGAACAGGTACATGTTGCCAGATATATAACCCAATCAGTTTCACAATTGCCAAAATATTTTATGTCGTATACCTGACTGGTATTTTTACTGGAAAATTGTTTGGACTTGTGTATATGTTTACACAATGTACAGTGGCCACATGGGAATGTACCTAATAGCTTGTCCCCAGTTATGGTCAGTTGATGACTGAAAGGCCCCCTACTGCTAACATGTTTGAAATGTGCAAAATGTGATCCCAATATCTTTCCCCTCTGAAAGGACAATTTGCATTTGGGACTAAGAACCTGATACAACTCCTCATTAGCATGTTCTTTTTTCTGGATACAACATCCCTAATCAAATTAACATTCCACCCATAGGTCGTAACAAACCTAATGGTATCCAAATTATCCTCCTGGGTTTTAGTTTTGTATTCAGGTAACTGTGTTCTCTCTTGTGTAGTGGCCCAATTACTGGCAGATAAGATATCCTGTTTTTTATAACCCCTAACTTGAAATCTACCGGTTAGATCCTGCTAAAATGAGACATAATCTTCTTGTGTTGAACAAATCCTTGTGATGCACAAAAACTGAGATCTGGGTATATTTCGGATAGTATGGCATGGGTGCAAACTGGAAGCAAATAGCAAGTTGCTGTACTGGGGATATTTCCTAAATACCTGAGTTCTAAGTGTATGATCTGGATTTCTTATAATCGTAACATCCAAAAAATTGATTTGTTGATTGTCACAATTCAATGTGAATTCTATTCCCCACTTGTTGTCATTTAGATATTATACAAACTCAAATATTGCCTATCTGCTCGCCACACCAACCAGCAATCGTCTAGAAACCTTCTCCAAATATCAATCTCCTTTTGATAGATATTATGGGTGTTATTATAAATCAGATGTTCTTCAAGATATCCTATAAGCAGGTCAGCGTAAATGGGGGTAAATGATAGACACATCGCTGTGCCTTCTGTCTGCCAGTAACATTCCCCTTGGAAATAGAAGAAATTCTTAAATAGAACATGTTCGGCCATACATATTAAAAGTGTGTTAAAACCAGCCGAATATAAATTGGCCCCCTCCAACCAGTATTGAAAGGCCTGCCCAATGGGGAATGTTAGTATAGGGCCTTCACATCTAATGTGCAAAGTAGCCAAGTTGGTTCCAATTGGGTGTCTGATATGATTTTCAGAAATTGTGTTGTATCCTGAATCCTAGCTCTTGTTAGATTCAACAACAGCTTCAGATATTGGGTCAAAAATACAGACAGTGGTTCTGTCAAGGAACTAATGCCTGAAACTATTGGCCTACCTGAAGGTTTATTCAGGCTTTTATGCATTTTAGGCAGTAAGTACAGAATCTGTTAATGTGGATCACTCACCGTAATGTGTTGCTTAACTGAATCCTTAAATGATTCCTTCTTCAACTGCCTGGTTATGAAATAAGTCAATCTCCTTCTTGAAATTGGATGTGGGGTCAATAGGCATATGCATCTAGTGCTGAGGGTTAGACAATTGTCTATTTCCCTCAGCAAGATAATAATCTGTATTCATAATGACCACTGCCCCACCCTTATCAGCCGGTATTATAACAACATTTAAGTTGTTTTTAAGTTCAGTTAAGGCCTGCTGTTTACCAACTGTTAAATTATGAGCATTTTAGATTGACACAACCTGAAGTGTAGCTCTATGAGCACTGCTTGTTGAAATATGGATACATGTTTATTCACTGGAGGTATAAATTCAGACTATGATAACCTAAACTCAAAAGATCTTTGAAAAGGAGTCCCTAGGACCAAAAAATAATCTTAAATTAAGTCTACGACAAAAGTCAAGAACATCATTAACCATAAGATTTTCATCAGTAAAGAAACCAGGAACATAATTCAGACCTTTATTTAATAATTTTTTTCTTGCTCATCTGTTAATTCAACTGAGGATATGTTGTGAATGTTATAATCATACTCTACTGTGTTAACAGTGTTTCCAACAGATCCTCTACCGAGTTTGTTTGTGTTTTCTCCTACCCCTATGACTACCATGTCTAAAGGGTGGTCCAAACTACGTAGCTTCTTAGGGTCCTAACACACAGGACTCACCCATCTCTCTGTGTCTGGGGCTGATGATTCTTCACCAGAGGTACTACTATAATTGGTACCTGTCTTTTTGAGAATGGATCTTGGTCTTTTTTATAGGTTCATAGGTAGGTATTAGGCTAATCGGCCCTGGGGCCTATACAAGCCCAGCCAAAAAGGTACCCTGGCTTTGCCACCCAAGAAAATTATTTTCCTGTGCCACTGTCGAGCAGAGCCACAGAGGTGATCCCCGGGGTGAATTTCCTATTTCCCATCCAATCATCAAGATTTTTCTTGAAGAGTGCTAATGAGGAGCTTTGTTTAATATAGATAGGTAGTTTATTCCAGAGTATGGGAAGTCTCTGGGACAGGAATCTATCCCTCCGGCATGTTCTGTTTATTGTGGTGACAAGGTTTAGGTCCCTAGAGCTTGGAGGGATTGGGATTTCTTTAAGTGGAGCATGTCTAACAGCTCTGGGTTTGACATAGCTTTGTATGTTAGGCAGAGATCACCTCTGAGTAGGCAATATGCAACGGAGTAAAGTTGGAGTTTTTTGAGACGGTCTGCGTAGGGCATCCATTTGAGGCCGGTAATCCTCTTTGTGAGATATTTCTGCGGCCTTTCCAGTTGTTGTAGATGTCTTGTGAGGTACATACCAAAAGGGGCATTGTACTCTATAATGGGTCTAATGAGTGATGAGTAGAGGGGAACAATGACCTCTTTTTTTCTGGATGAGAAACCTTTTGTGATGAGGTGTGCCACGTAGAAGGATTTCCTGACTTTCTCGTAGATCCTTTCATTGACGTCAGAAAATTTAACATTTTTTTGATGATCAAATGGTTTCCCCCTCTACTAATCTCTAATATGTCTATTGAACTTACGTATTTTTTATCTTTAATTTGTTTTTCAAATGTCAATAGCTCCTTTGTAAGCTTGTTTAAGCAAGTAACATAATGGGGCTGGCCCTCATACTCCTTAAGTTCCACACAAACCACTTTAACTTCCCTGATATTTTCATCAGTCATTCGCTCATAAGAAGTAGTTGAGATGTGATCGAATGTCATGGAGGCATTTTGTTGTGCTAAACCCCATTCCTTTATCAAAGTATCATCTAGCTTGCCCACTGATGGTTGTATTTTCTCCCTCAGCCCCCTAGAGATGCCACACATTCGTACGTAGTGTTCTCATACTTTACCCAGTTTATTAAATAAATGATTGCAGCCGTCAATTGGATCCATGTTTGCTGTATCCAAATTCTCCTCATTTTGGCTTGTCAAACCAAAAACCCATATGTCATTCATATCGGCACAAAGGCTCTGTAAAATAGTATCCAGATCCATGACCATACACTTCACAATCAATAATTCACCAAATTTCAGATGAGAAATGACACTACCATAATACACATAGATTAGTCATCTCATAATACATATTCCACCTGATATTAATCGGTATTCAACAAGTTATTCAGAAATATCAACTCCTATATGTGGTGTCACTCAATTTAATACATCTACATATATGTCACTTGGGACTTGATAGCATTCTATAATTCCGTCAACATATTAGAGTACTCCCCTAGGATAATAAGTCTAATGACACAGGGAAAGTTCAACTAACCTATTTTCAAGCCGTCAACCCGGACAAGCAAGGCAATTTCCTATTACACACAGGATAGCAACCCCCCAGAAGAAATTTTTCTAATATGTTAACCTACCAAAAGTATATGTTTTTAGTGTACTGTTCTAAACCCATAGGTTATTTAGTAAAACATGGCATATCTGTAGACAAACCCTAGCTGTAGGTACATAGATATGTAAATGGGATCCATAAACGTAGGTCTGTACCATCACTACCTGTTGACCACAAGAAATTCTAACACATGGTTTGTATTATATGATCAAAATTGTTAGGAACTCATTTTATTTAAAAACAAAATCAGTTAACTGTAGGCACTTTGAACAATATGTTGTTCTCGACCTAGATAATATTTAGACCTGCTTTACAGTGATGTTAGTACCAAAAGAAATAAGTGCAGGGTATAAGGTCGGCACCCCCCCCCATCTGCAAATAATTACTATGTATATATTCAACTGCAGGGTATAAGGTCGGCACCCCCCTATCTGCAAATAATTAGTATGTATATATTTACCACAGGTGTAAGCACATAAATAAGTAACTTAAGTGTGGACTAAGATGTTAATATAAAAAGTAACAATGTCCGTAGAGCAAAACAATGGTGAGGATATCAATAAATCCAAAAGAGACTCTGTCCAAAACAGCAATAACTTCCAATACTTCTGTAGTATAAAAACAGGTTTATTCGAATAGAACGTGGTGGTAAGCGCTTTCGCTAGGATAGCTTCTTCAGACCAGTTTACAATTCATTCCACAATGTGAACAATTTATATGTTAAAAAAGGCACCAAAACTAACTAAGCTTAAAGAAATACACCTTGAAACAACTCATAAAAAATATATCACATAAAAACGTGTACTAATAAAAACAGTATGCATCAAATCACATAAACACAATACAAAACATTATTATATTAAGAATTTATAATACAAAAAATTTAGTTATTTCATTTGGAAACCTAGAGTCTCCTGGATTTCAACAATGGACGTAAGGGAACTTTGCCATTAATACCTGGTGGTACATCCGCTCTAAATTTAATTATCCAATTAATTTCACGGATCTCTGTATAATTCTCAACATCTCCCCTCCTATGTGTCCTAGAAATTTGCTCAAGTACCCTAAACCTGAATTCATGGTTGGGGCCACATTCCACAGTGTTCTCCGGTAGGAGAGAATGTTTATACAGCCACTGGCAGTTCTGTAACCCCTACAGGTTGTGATAAAGGGGTTTGTATTCCGCACTCTGAACAAGTAGTGCGTAGGAAAACATTTAGTTCGGTAGTGGGGAAGGGCAGCACACTCGCAACAGATAATGAAAAAACTGTTGTTTCTTTGTCAGCAACTCCTACACTTTCCTCTGCCAACAAACTTCCTTTTCCCATCAGAACTTACACCAGAGAGGGGAGGACTCGCTCCAACAGCAGGGGGTGGCACAAGAGGAAGCTCTCCCCGGATACTTCCGCCAATCGGAGTATCAAGAAAATGTGGGAGAAGAAGGAATAGAGTCAGTTTTTAATTTATCAAACTATGTGTTGAATACATATGAGTTACAAGTACTCTCCAAGGGTCTCACATTTATTCCTAGTAGGAATAGTAGGCTTGAAGAGACTTTGAAGGATTTCAAATTGTTTATTAGGAATCTTTCTTTGAAAGTTTTCTATAAAGACTCAGGATTTACACGGCATAATGGAGTGCCTAGGAAACCAAGTGTTTTCATTCCACCAATTCATCCACTGGTAGCTGCTTACAGTAAGCTAGTTGAGGATGACATATATCACATGAATACGAGACACACTCAATCCCATAGAGGCAGTTTCAATTTGAATCACAAACAAAGAGAGGCACTGGATACCCTCCGGAAAAATCAGGACATAATAGTACGCCCGGCTGATAAAGGGGGAGGCATGGTCATATTTGACACAGTTAGATATAGGACAGATATGATGAACATGCTAATGGACGACAGGTATTATGAATCCATTTCTGAACAAACTGTGAATACAATTATTCTTAGGGTTCAGTCTACACTTTCCAATTTACTCATTAATGAAAATATAGATCAGGAACTTTATGATTTTTTTCAAGTTGTACATCCATTGTTACCGACCATCCAGGGCCTCCCGAAGATCCACAAAGATCCAGTGGTGCCCCCTATGAGGCCGATTGTTGCAGGTAGAGGGTGGATCACTGAACCACTCTCCCTGTACATTGAACCCCAACTTAGACCTTTGGTAGAAGCTAACACTATCATTCTTAGAGACACCAAACAATTTCTTTTGGACTTTTATGAGTTTATCAATTCTACCACTGATGTGGAAGATCTCTTGTGGGTCACTATGGATGTCCAGTCTCTATTTACGGTGATTCCCAACGTAGAGGGAATGGATATGATTAAATCTTTGTTGATTAGATCAGCCCCCCCTTTCTCTCCAAACATCAATTTGATACTTTCATTGCTGGGCGTGGTCCTTGGATCCAATGTTTTCTGTTTCCAGGAACACATGTTTCTTCAGCGGGATGGCGTAGCTATGGGCACTTCTTGTGCCAATAGCTACGCCAACCTAGTCATGGCTGAGTGGGAACACCAACACCTATTTAAGAATGCATTGTATAAGTCATGTGTACCCTTTTACAGGCGTTTTGTTGACGACCTGTTTCTGGTTTGGAGTGGTACATCCACACTTCTTAATGAATTTTTTAGGCAAATCAATGATTCTCTTTGGTTCCTTAACTTTACTATGGAATGGTCAGGCACGAACATTCCATTCCTGGATATTTATGTTGAGAAGTTGCAGGGAGGCATGGTTAATACAGGGTTGTACCGAAAATCTAGCCATAGGAACATGCTGTTACATCGTACAAGTATGCATCCGGGCTATGTTTATAGGAACATAGTCCGGGGACAGTCGATGAGACTTTCTATATATACACCACATGATTCTCACTTTTTTATAGGGTTAGATGATTTAGATAAAAGGTTCAAGGAACGTGGCTACAGTAACCAGGATGTTAGTACAGGGATGGAAGCCATCACCACACTTAGAGGAGATCGGGCAATGCCATATTTTTCTGAAGGTGCTATGAGGTTCTATTCAGATTATGGTATTGCATTACCATCACCAGATAACATTACATCTGGGAATGAGGTCATTTTTCCCATATATTACACCAAAGACGTAGGCACCCTTAAGGATATATTCACCAAACATTGGCATGTTTTGTCAGTGGATCCCACTATAAAAAGACTAATTGGAGAAAGTCCCAGATTTGTCTATCGTAATAAAAAGAATCTTAAACAGCTGTTATGTTATCCCAATGTTAGTACTATGAGTTTGTATATAGATGAAACACACATGGTACCGTGTAACAGATGCAATTTCTGCAACTATATTTTAAGTGACCCATTGTTCGAATACCCTTATGGTAATGGTAGCTATGTGATACGTGTTGCAGGCAGTTGACCAATCTAAGGATGTGGTATACCTGGCGTCCTGTATCTCATGCCCAGCCTATTATGTAGGCAAGACGAACTGGGTATTGAGAGACAGGATACGCGAACACGTATATCACATAAGGAAAGGAACCATTTCGAATGCACTTGCCAAGCACATTGTGGAATGTGGCCCCAACCATGAATTCAGGTTTAGGGTACTTGAGCAAATTTCTAGGACACATAGGAGGGGAGATGTTGAGAATTATACAGAGATCCGTGAAATTAATTGGATAATTAAATTTAGAGCGGATGTACCACCAGGTATTAATGGCAAAGTTCCCTTACGTCCATTGTTGAAATCCAGGAGACTCAAGGTTTCCAAATGAAATAACTAAATTTTTTGTATTATAAATTCTTAATATAATAATGTTTTGTATTGTGTTTATGTGATTTGATGCATACTGTTTTTATTAGTACACGTTTTTATGTGATATATTTTTTATGAGTTGTTTCAAGGTGTATTTCTTTAAGCTTAGTTAGTTTTGGCGCCTTTTTTAACATATAAATTGTTCACATTGTGGAATGAATTGTAAACTGGTCTGAAGAAGCTATCCTAGCGAAAGCGCTTACCACCACGTTCTATTCGAATAAACCTGTTTTTATACTACAGAAGTATTGGAAGTTATTGCTGTTTTGGACAGAGAGTCTTTTGGATTTATTGATATCCTCACCATTGTTTTGCTCTACGGACATTGTTACTTTTTATTTTGATTCCTGCTACAGTCCGTTGTAGAGCATTCACTCCGTTTGAATTTTGTTTTATTTTTTAAGATGTTAATATGTCCATCCAACTATGTTGTGTCACTTGAATGTCAAAATAAACAATAGTGAACGTCATTAGTATCCAGGCTTGTTCAACAATAATGCTCGTCATCTCCAGAGGAAGTGACTTAACAGGAAGATGATTTATTTTATTTATTTAATTCTATATAAATGTCTGTGTAGTGATTTACTGACATGTCTCTCATCACTGAAGAAGGCAAGTCTGCCGAAACTGGTATGATGTTGGTAATATTACTTTATTGTGGATAAACATTTTGTGTGCTTACAACACTTTGGTGCTGGTCTCTTGCTTTGAACATCTGTTTCTAAACAAACCATATCTTCCTGGATCTCTAAGGCTATTTCTTTTTGTTATTCATTTCATAGTAAATCTCTTTCTAGCTCTATAAAGGCTCATTCTACTAGACTACTTCCTCTGGTGCTTTTTTCAAAGGATTGGATACCAATTCTATCACTGAGGCTGCTACTTGGACTTTTGTCCATGTCTTCACTAATCATTACAAAGTTGGATGCTGTTTCCAGAGCAAGGGCTGGCTTTGCCAGAGCTGAGCTGTCCTGCATGGATTCCTTGAGGGCTTCTGTGTGCCTTCCTCATCTCAAATTTCCTCGAGTGTTTGTGCTCTCCCTTATGTAAAGAATACTGCAACAGTGATATGGAAGGACGTAGTACAGTTGTGTAAAATCTTAGCATAACAGTAGATGTCCTCTTCAATGTTGCAGTATTTGCTTTCTCCCCCTCTGCCCTATTCCTTCTGTCTTCCTAGCCTGGATGCACATGCTCCTCATTCCTCCTAGGCATATTTGTTCCTCCTGTGTTTTTTTAGTTTTGAGGAATGTACATCTGTACCTCATCTTTATGCCCTACGCCTTGTGAGTCGAGCAGACGTGTGATGTATGATGTCTATATATTTCTAAGGGTTTGGTAATATTGGCCAAACATTGGGCTACCCTTGACAGGGAATCCCTTATGTAAAAAGTGTTCCAACAGTGAAGAGTAGGGCATCTACTGTTATAGTAAGATTTTATGTAACTGTACTTTATTTATTGTCGTTGAATTAGTATTATGTTCAATCTGTGATTTTAAATTGCATCCTCTCTTACCTTAAAGTGCTTTGGGCTTTATCCCTTAGTGTCACAACACTCGCAGCTTAGGGGACTGCATAGCATTACACTCCGCCATTGATCTTTTTGCCTGTTGGGGTGCCCACTGAAGGGCTTTAATAGCCATTCAGTCTCTATGAAGACAGCAACAGTTTAATCACCTTGTCCTTTCATATATGAGAGTATATTATAAAATGGTATGGTCTCCTGTCTCATTTTGAAATAATTTGTGGGTATTTTCCATTATCAGCTGTATGTTGCTGTAATTATGTAAGCTTACGAGTTTTACTGACATTTGAACTGTGTGCTTTGTAACTACTTGCACTGTAGCCACTTACCCAAGTCTGCTTCAGTATACTGGTTATATGTTTAAATTATTTTGGAATTGTTCTATTTCCTGTATTCTTGTAGCACTTTTTTCACTTTCTCTGTCAGAACCTTTGCTGGTATGAAATGTCATGAGTTCAATATACTACTTTAGTAAAAACACAAAAATGTAACATATTAATATGTTTTTATCTATTATTTTAGGCCCAGGTGGAGAGAATTCATCTCCCTGGACAGCAGATGAACAGAAACTGTTAGAGCAAGCATTAAAAACGTACCCAGTAAACACTCCTGAAAGATGGGAAAAGATAGCCGAAGCTGTGCCTGGCAGATCAAAAAAGGACTGTATGAAACGATATAAGGTAATGACAGACACTGCTTTGAAAGTGTTTTGTCCAGTAGCATTTTCATGTAATTTATATGTCTGCAGATTATAGTCACAAGGTATGTAAAAATTGTTAATAGCAGCTGCACTCTTCGTATAGTGAAACCCTGTCAGGAATCAGTGTTCATAAAATCAGAGGTTGAGATGAAATTTCTGGATCCTATGTGGAAACGAGCATAAAAGATGAGCTGCCATTGTGTTGTATGCACAGTTGCATTACACTGTATGACTTACTTGACTCCATTCTTCAACTGCTAATACCATTTACATCAGATATGATATCACTAAACTATCATAAATTGGGGTTAGTCGTCATCTTTCAGTTATTTGGTATGTATAGTACAGATTATTTCTTTGCTTAGCATAATTAGTTGCTGGATACGGTCTCACACTAGTCATGGCAATAGTGTGGTACTGGATCCATTGTCTGTAGTTGATAGGATCTTCTGTAGGAAATGATTGGTTAGGACATTGCCTGAATCTCAGAAATATCAAACCAACTGGACCCATTCCTTTCTGAGAAGTTTACCTGCTGTCAGAAACCAGAGGGGGTGATGCTATTGTTGTTTTTTCTTGCATGATAATACCCTGTATATCCAAGAGATCTCAGTGTTGAAGGCTTTTTCCATTTTACCTGGGAGTATTTTTCTTTTTTTAAAAATCATTAATGATGATCTAGCAATCCAGTGTCTATTTTTGTTTGATTCAACTTTTAGGTTATCTCATCCGACCTCTGCACTTTTCAGAGCCTTTGGATCCAGGGCTTCTACTCCTCCCCTACACATAATTCCCCTATGTTCCCCAGAGTACTTTGCCACTTGATCTAGAAAGACGTGGTCTTCCAGGGTTCTGACTAGACAGGCAGATAAAATATTTTCTTGGTTCTGAAATGATGGTTCCTGTTCTACCTAAACATACTTTCGCTTATACCTTTATATTCCTTCCCTTTGCAACCATCAGGATGCAGTTAACAGCCATTTCCAATTTTCACATAGGGCAAAAATCTTCCTTCTCTAAAGATTTCAAAAGCTTTTCTGAAGGGGACCTTCCATTTTAAGCCCACCTATACCAGTTCCCCTTTGGGACATTAGTATTATGCTTCAGGCTTTAATACAAGTTCCATTTGAACCTGCCACTACAATAGATTTCTTGGAAAACTCTCTTCTTGGTGGTTGTTATGTCTATAAGGAGGATTTTGGAGTTGCAGGTCTTACCCTATAGAGCAGAGAGAATTATGGGTAAGAAATAATTCAGAGCCCTGGATCCATCGCTTCTGAAAAGTGAAGAGATCTGATGCAGTAACCAAAAGATTGAATTGGACTAAAACAAGACAACACTGACCTAGCATTAATTTCTGGTAAATAAAACTTTCGATTACTTTCTGTTGCTGCAAAACAGCCATCTGCTGAGAGATTTCATTTGTTTAATTTATCAATGTCAGCAACATATCACCAGAGCAAATAAGGGAAAATTCCTTCCCAGATCCAAATTAATCTAATAGGAAGATATGTATGAAACGCATTCTGTCACAGAAGCCACAAATTGTACTCTTTGTAGTCTAGTAGAACTGTATTTGTTATTGAAATGCACTTGTCTATCATCACATTTATACACTTTTCTTGGACACCAAAGTAAAGACAAAACACGTTCCTTTATTTTTTATGTTTCAAATCCCACAAATACATATTGGCTGTTAGTATGCCTCTGGTCAATCAGACATGTTCCATAAGTTTTTTAAACTTTTGTCTGCACAGCTTGTTGACCAGTTTAGTTTTCTAGTGTAACCTGTACAAAAGCTTCTTATTCTTGCCACTGATGTTCTTCGTGTTTCACTGTTGCAGTCATTACATTTGGGTTATCTGCTTGCAGGTAGCCCTCAGTCGGCCTGATTATCAAAGTCTTGGGTCCCAAGGCCGGTTGCTGTCTCATCTTCCATGACGTCAGGTAGTTAGGGGTATAAAGCATGCAGCCGACACCATTACATCAGTCTTTATTGTCGTGCGGCGCCCGAAGCAGAAGCAGTATGCAAGTGCCGGTTGGCCCACTCCTGAAATTTTCGTTTTCGAGTTTCAGATCCAAAGTCTTCAACAAAGCTAAGTACCCCATTGGGGATCCTTTTTCTTGCTCTAAACAGATGTCAGTAAAAGTTAACAATTGTATTTCTTGTGGAAAGCAAATATCTCATAAAGATTTTCATTTGTACTGCATTCCTTGCTTAGGCCCAGACCAGGACGTCCCTCGCTGTCAGTTTTGTGCCTTATTCAAACCTCGAACTATTCGTCGCCGGTTCATTTTCACATCTAAATATTTTGGTACTCTGTTCCATCATCCAGAAATGGCTTTGGTAAGCCACCCAACTACCGACATTCCAAAAAAAATGCAAAGATAAAGACAGAGACAGACTGCATAGGTCCAAAGCTGCCGGCGACGCTTCTGCTAAGCTAGTCACCAGTTCGTCTGTACTCAGTGAGACAATTTTGCAGCCCCTGATACCCGGTACTTCAAATTCGGAGGCCTCTACTGAGACCCATTTGGAGTCCGGTATGCTGTGAGATGCTTCTTCGACTGTGGAACCTGTGGATGTCTCTACCTTGGATGGGTCCGGAGCCACTGTGCAGGCACCGGCTCCTGAGGGTGTATTCAGGCCTACTGACTTGCATATCAAACCAACGCCATCTTCTTCTTCAAGGCCTAAAACTCGATCCACGCCAAGAAAACTGACTCCCAGACCGCATGGCCAGGCCCCTATGCCTAAACAACAAATGGCAAGAATGGCTGAAGACCTTATTACTCTAATCAGGGGAAGCCATCCTTCTCCCTCTAAGAGACCTAGAACTGATTTTCCTTCTGATTCTTCTGATCAGGATTCTGAAATTTCTGTTTTCTCTGATGACCAGGAGTTGCCCTTATCTACCTTTGAGGATTCTGATGCAGAGAACTCCATTCCCTCTGCTTCCCCTCCAGAGGATTTCTCTTTTGGTGAAACTTTGCATACTCTTAGGGAGCATTTCCACTGGGAAAGCCAGGATTACTCCAACTCCAAAAAGAGGCGTAGGAAATTCTTACTCCTACCTCAACACAGGCCTTTAGCAATCTTTCCTGTACTGGACATTGTAGATGATGCCTTCTCGGAATCTAGCCTGGCCCCTGACACTTTACCTCCGGCTCCCAGAAAACCTGACGGATATTACAGAGTACCTGACTCTCACAAGTTCCTCTAGGAGTCCTACTGTGGATCCTGAGACCATTTCACAGGGACCCAAAAGCATTAAGGCTACTAGCAAAAACCCTACCCCCTCTGATAGAGATTTCAGAGCCCTGGACAGATGGGGTAAGAAGGTATAAACTTCTGCTACTTGGGCCATTAGGGCCTTAAACTGCCAGTTTCATATGTTAAAGTATTAGCAGCATATTATTGGATTGCTTAAACAGAAAATGATGTTGATTTCTGACTGTGCTGAAAATAAAGAATTTCAGGATTTAATGCATTCTGCTGAATGAACAAGTTGGAAAACATTCTTTGCATTGTGGTTTTGATTCATTAGAGGCATCTTGCAGGGCTGCAGTCACTGGGTCTGTACTTAGAAGGCATGCTTGGCTTAAGGAGCAAACTTTGCCGGATCATGTTAAAGCTAAATTATTAGATGCTCCCTTAAACCAAGACCGCCTGTTTGGCAACAAAGCAGAAGTAGTACTTAAAAGATGGAGGAAAAAGCTAAATCTATGCAAACTGTTCAAGATTTCCTACAAGTACAGCCTCCCAGATTTAGTAGGTACTGGCCTTCTAAGAAGTGGTCCTTTCCTGTCTCTTCCAGGCCTTCCCAGTCCAAACCCAGGACCAGCAGACCACCCAGGCTTCAGTCTCAAGGTACTCACAGGCCTAAGCAGTGGGGGGCTCCCACTTCCAAAGCTGGAAGTAGTAAGACACCCCCCCTATGGTAAACTGTCACAATGACTTAACTTTAAACCTTCCAAGCCCTGCTCAACTTACTGTTCCTTTAGGGGAAAAGATCGCCCTGCATGCAAAAAACTGGGAACTCATTACCCAAGACAAGGTTTTAAATATATTTTCCCAAGGATACAGATTCCACTTCCACTCCTTACCAACCCCAAATGGTTGGCCAGTCCTTCCCCCAAATCAGTGGGCAGAGTCTCAAAAGCAGGTTCTCTCTCTTCTAAGTATGCTCAAAAGCAGGTTCTCTCTCTTCTAAGTATCAGGGCTATTCAGCCTGTCCCAGAAGAGGAATGAGGGCAAGATTTTTACTCAAGACTTTTCCTGGTACCCAGAAAAGACAATTCCTGGTGTCCTATCCTGGACCTGTCTATCCTAAACACCTTTTTGGATATCCCAAAATTCAAAATGCTAACTCTTCATCAGCTGCTTCCCATGCTGGGCAAAAATGCCTGGTTGGCAACACTGGATTTAAAGGAAGCCTACCTGCAAATCCCAATAAGGGAATCTTGCAGAAAATACCTATGCTTCAGAGCAGGCTACATCCACTGTCAGTTATCTGCACTGCCCTTTGGCTTATCTACTGCGCCCAGGGTATTCACAAAGTGCCTAGCTCCAGTCATTGCAATTTGCAGGCAAGGAAATATTCAAATATACCCATAGCTGGATGATAGTATGTCCTGGCTTTCTGCCTGAATTAGACAATTGAATCATCTGGCATTTGTAAAGAAATTACTAACCTCTCTGGGGTACACCATAAATGAAAAGAAATCACATCTAGTACCCTGCCAAAAATTGTATTCCTGGGAGCAAGCTTGAATACAACTTCCCAGATGTCCTACCTCACGCCAGAGAAACAAGTTCATTTGACAGCCTACTTCAAACTAATGGCCACAAAGACCCAGCTATCTGCAAGGAAAATACTGCAAGCCCTAGGGTTCATGGCCTCTTGCATTCTACTAATTCCATATGAAAGACTGCATATGAGGAAACTACAATGGTATCTAAAAAACCTATGGTGTCAACATTCTCAGGACCTAGAATCAGCGATTCCTATCATCCCTTGTCTAAAGACAGAGTTCCTTTGGTGGGCAGAGGCCTGCTACCACAACAAGGGACTGACATTCACTCTACCCCCTGCCGCCCAAACCCTAACAACAGACCCATCAGACTATGCATGGGGCCTCACATGACAGGGCAGTGCATTCAGGGCAAATGGAACCAGAGTCAAATGCACCTGCATATCAATCAAAAAGAAATGTTAGCTGTACAGAATGCTCTGACAGCCTTCAAGGACCAAATTCTTCCAGGTCAATTATTGGTAAAGACGGACAACACCACTGTTATGCGATACATAAACAAGCAGGGGGGAAACCCACTCATACCCTCTCTGCAGACTAACCATGGCTCTGTGGAACACAGCCTTAAGCTACCAAGTGCATCTACAAGCTCAGTTCCTGCCAGGCAAGTTAAATACACTGGCAGACCTAAGCAGAAATCTCATGGACCCAAACGAGTGGAAACTGGAACCAAAGATATTCAACATTTTGAGAAACAAATCGGGGAGCCCAGAGATAGACCTGTTTGCCTCCTTTCAGAACTACCAATTGGACAAATTCTGCACAAGGGCTCCCCACAGATAAGCTTGGAAAGTGGATACCCTGTCCTTCACATGGAAAAACCTATCAGTTTATGCCTTTCCCCCTCTGCCTCTCCTCAAAGTTCTACTAAAGATCAAGCAGGACAAACCAAGGACAACACTCATTGCACCAGACTGGCCACGTCAACACTAGTACCCCTCTTGCGCAGTGTGTCACTGCTGGAACCATGCCACCTGCCTCAGACCCCTTCCCTGCTGTCCCAGCAGGAGGGCCAGATTCTGCACCTCCAGCTTCAAACCCTGAACCTTGCAGCCTGGCTAATTACCTGAGCTCTCCATTACCATCCCTCAGTAAGCAGGTGATGGATGTCATTCTGGAGGCAAGGAGGCCTAGTACTAGAAAATCCTGTGCTGAAAAATGGAAAAAGATTCTGTTCCTGGAACCAAACTCAGGGGATGGGCACAACAGTGCCCAATTTACCGCACATTCTTCAATACTTAACTGAGATACTTCACAAAGGCCTTTCCTTTTCTTCCATTAAAATTCATGCCTCAGCCATTTCAGCTCATTAGAGCCACCCCTCTTCTCTCATCCCCTGCTGAAACAATTCCTCAAAGGGGCCAATAACTTAAGACCACCCTTGAGAGCCCCTGCTCCAGCCTGGGACCTTAACTTTGTATTGGAGAAGCTCACTCTATATCCCTTTGAACCAGCTGCAAATGCAGAGTTCAGATTCCTTTTTTTGTAAAACAGCCTTCCTTCTAGCCATCACTTCAGCAAGAAGGGTGTCCGAATTACAGGTCCTCATGGCAGTGGAGCCTTTTATCATCTTTCATGCGGACAGGGTGTCCCTCAGGGCCAATCCTTCCTTTATGCCCAAGGTGGTATCTAGTGTGGCCCTTCATCAGTCCATTCATTTGCCAACCTTCTTTTCTAATCCACAGAAGAAAGGGGAACGAATCCTGCACTCCTTTGATGTGCACAGACAACTTAGATTTTACTTGGACAGGACTAAGCCTCTCAGGAAGTCTGAACTATTGGATATCCTTCAAGAATGCAACTGCAGTCCTGACATATGGGTTGTCCTGCCTCAGGCAGCCCTTCGGTCGGCCAGATTCCAAAGTCCGGGTCCGGCGTCGGCAGATGTCGCCTACTCCACGACATCAGAGTGGCTGGGGTATAAAGGCATCCGCTGACGCCATCTTCTTCAGTCTTTCTTGCCGCGCGGTGCCCGAAGCAGAAGCATTTCGCAAGTGCCGGTCGGTCAGCTCCTGTGTTTTCAGTTACCGAAGTCATCAAAAAGCTAAGTACCCCGTTGGGGAACATTTTTCTTGCCTCAGCCGATGTCAGAAAAAATTGAAAAGGTTAATAATTGCTTGTCTTGTGGTAAACAAATACCTCATAAGGACTTCCACTCTTACTGCCCTCCCTGCCTGGGCCCAGACCACGATGTCTCGGCCTGTGCTGCCTGTGCTTGCTTTAATAAGCGCACACTCAGGCGCCGGGCAGAATTTGCCAAAGACTTTTTTGGCGAAAATTACGCTTATATCATGCCGTCGGAACAACCGACAGCACATATTTCCAAAAAACGTAAGGACCGGGACCGACATCCTCGGCCCGCATCGTCCACCGATACCACTCCCAAGCCTGCCGCGAGTGCATTGGCCTCTTCGGAGGCCGTAATTCAACCACTCCAGGCCGACGACACCGCTTTACCATGTACTTCGGTCCCGGAGGTTACCCCGGTGCTGGTTGTGGATTTTCCTCCCGAAACCGAAGCTCTAGAATTACCCGACACCATTCCAGTGGATAAAGTTACCCCTGCACGTGGGGCAGCTAGGCCTCCGGTCTCCATGTCCATCAAGGCCTACACACGTGCAAAGGCTGCCAGCCAGGCTAAGGCTCATCCTCCTAAAACTATTCCCCAGAGCCATTCTTCTGATAAACAGATCATGACCCTAGCTGCTGATCTAATCTCTCTAATTAGAGGTTCTTAGTCGCACCCAGACAGGGGTTCTCAGCCTCCTGCAGATAAAAGACCTAGGACAGAGCAGCCAGATACCCTCTCTTCAGATGAAGCCTCTAGGGATTCTGAGCACTCAGATACCCAGGAAGAATCCTTCCAGGTCTACGAGGACTCTGATGCTGAGGAATCAATTCCTTCTGCCTCTCCTCCAGAGGATATTTCTTTCGGAGAAGTTCTCCACTCCATGAGAGAACATTTTCAGTGGCAAGGCCAGGAATTTTCTGACTCCAGGAAAAGGCTACGTACCTTCCTCAAGTTACCCCAGCACAGACCTTTAGCTATTCCTCCAGTGTTGGATGTCTTGGATGATGTATACTCAGACTCCAGTGCTTCCCCTGATTCTCTCCCTCCTGCTCCTGTCAAGCCAGACAGATATTACAGGGTTCCTGAAACTCACAAACATCTCTTTAAGGCCCACTCTGTGGATCTAGAAACTATTTCTCAGGGGCCCAAAGGAGTGGCTACTTCCTCGGCCAAAAACCCTTTGCCCGCAGACAGGGAATCAAGGTCCCTGGAGAGATGGGGCAAAAAAGTTTATACCTCTTCCACCCTTGCCATGAGGTCACTTAACTGTCTTTTTCATATGTTTCAGTACCAGGATTACTTAATGGATGATTTGCCTCTCCTGAGCCTATAGATAGAAAGGCATTGCAGGATTTGGTTCATAACACTCAGCAGGTTAGCAATCATTTTCTTCAGTGTGGTTATGATGCATTGGAAGCTTCATGTAGGTCAGCTATGACAGGGGCCGTTATACGTAGACATGCTTGGCTGAAAGAACAGCCACTGCCAGACCATGTTAAAGTAAAGCTCCTAGATGCACCTCTGGAAAAACAGAAGCTTTTTGGTGCTACTGCACAGGATGTGTTGAAGTCTATTGAGGAAAAGGCTAAATCAGTACAGACAGTCAAGGATTTCCTCCAGGTTCAGCCACCTAGATTCAGCAGGAATTGGCCTTCAAAGAATTGGTCCTTTCCGGACACTGACAAGTTTCAAAGGGGAAAAAGCAGGCATGCTCGAGGTAGAGGGCAATACCGAGGCTCTTACAGGGGCCGCCAATGGCAACCTCCAAATCAGAGAAGTGGCGCAGGGAGTTCAGCTGCACCACAGGGACAATCACAATGACTTGACTTTCACCCCGCCCACCAAGGCTCAAAGAGAAGCACCTTTAGGCAGAAAATTATCCTTATTCTCAAAGAACTGGCACATTTTAACCAAGGACAAATGGATTCTGGACATAGTAGACCAAGGTTACAGGTTCCACTTCCATACCTTACCAACGAGACAAGGCATGCCAAACCTGCCACAAAATCAAAGGGCAGAGGCACTCATACAGGTTTCATAGTTGTTACAAATAAAAGCAATAGAAAAGGTTCCTCCTCAGGAACAAGGCCAGGGATTCTATTCAAGACTGTTTCTTGTTCCAAGAAAAGAAAAGCAATGGAGACCTATACTGGATTTGTCCGCTCTGAACACTTTTCTCATTGTACCAAAATTCAAAATGCTGACTTTACAGCAACTCCTTCCCATGCTGGGCAAGGGGTCTTGGCTGGTTACTCTGGACCTCAAGGAGGCATACCTGCATGTCCCAATCAGACACAGTTGCAGAAGATACCTCAGATTTCTTGCAGGATCAGAGCATTATCAATTCTCAGCATTGCCGTTTGGCTTATCTACTGCGCCCAGAGTATTCACGAAATGCCTGGCATCAGTAGTTGCACATTGCAGGCTCCAGGGAATTCAAATATACCCTTACCTGGACGACTGCCTTATACAAGCAGACAGCAAACTAACTTTGATAAGACACTTGGATTATGTCATTCAATTACTACAGGCTTTGGGATACACAGTCAACATTCAAAAATCAAGACTACTGCCATCCCAACAAATTATTTTTCTAGGAGCCAAATTGGACACACAATCACAAATGGCTTTCCTCACAGAGGAGAAACAAGAACATTTACCAGATTACTTCAAAAGCCTAGCAAAGCTCACCCAGCTGACCGCAAGGAAAATCCTGCAGGCCCTGGGGTTCATGGCATCTTGCATTCTTCTGGTACCTCTGGCAAGACTACACATGAGAAAGCTACAATGGTACCTAAAAAGCTTATGGTCTCAACACAGCCAAAATCTAGAAGACGTAATACCACTCATTCCATGCCTGCAAAGGGAATTTTTGTGGTGGGCTCAAGCAAGTCATTTAAACAAGGGCATGTCTTTCAACAAACCTCTTCAACAGACGCCTCAGATCATGGATGGGGGGCGCACATGGAGGGCAGATGCATCCAAGGGCAATGGACACCCAGGGAAATGCATCTACACATAAGTCAGAAAGAGATGTTGGCAGTGATACATGCAATCGAGGCCTTCGGGAATTTCCTTCAACAAGGTCATCTGCTAATGACAGACAACACCACTGTCATGTGGTATATAAAGAAGCAGGGAGGCACTCACTCTTACCCCCTCTGCAGACTAACAATGACTCTTTGGGAAAAGTCCCTGAAACTGAACATCCACTTGCAATCTCAGTTTGTTCCAGGCAAGGACAATGTTCTGGCGGACAGGCTGAGCAGAAATTTCTTGGATCTGCACGAATGGATGCTGCATCCACACATTTTCTCACAAATAACAAGTGCATGGGGAAAACCGGACATAGATCTCTCTGCTTCTCACCTCAGTCATCACCTGGAGAAGTTCTGTTCAAGGATGCACCATCCTCTAGCCTGGAGAACGGATGCCCTCTCCTTCAGCTGGAATTCCCTAACAATTTATGCATTCCCTCCTCTACCATTACTGACCAAGGTGTTACTGAAGGTCAAAGCAGAACAACCGAAAGGAATTTTGATAGCTCCAGACTGGCCAAGGCAGCACTGGTACCCATTGCTACTGAGCATAACTCACACCAAACCGTGGCCCTTGCCTCAATGGCCTCTGCTTCTAACACAGCACAATTACAGGACTGTTCATCAAAACCTGCAAACATTGCAGCTGACAGCTTGGAGGGTTCCATGATTTTCACCCATGCCTCTCTTTCCGAACAAGTGCAAGAAATCTTGCTGGAAGCACGCAGACCTTCCACCAGAAAAACCTATTCAGCCAAATGGAAGAGATTCATCATCTAGAATGCCAACAAGGGTCAAGATGCATCAGTAATGAGCATACCACAGATATTAGAATACTTGGCAGAAATGTTTCATAGTGGCCTCTCATATTCTTCCATAAAAATTCACGCTTCAGCAATCTCAGCAAAATACAACTGTGACCCACCTGTGTTTTCACATCCCTTGCTAAGACACTTTCTAAGAGGGATAAAGAATATCAAACCTCCCAGAAAACCACCAGCATCTGCATGGGACCTCAATTTCGTCTTGGAAAAATCTCCTTTTGAACCAGCAGCATCTTCAGAAATGCAATTTCTCTCCTGGAAAATGGTTTTCCTGTTGGCATTTACCTCAGCAAGAAGAGTCTCGGAGATGCAGACCCTGATGGCAGTACCTCCCTTTCTCATTTTTCATCAGGACGGAGTTTCTCTAAGAACCAATCCTTCATTCATGCCAAAAGTGATATCCAGGGTGTCTCTAAATCAAGCAATTCACCTGCCTACATTCTTTCCCAACCCTCAAAATAAGGGGGAAAAGCTGCTACACACTTTGGACATACACAGACAATTACGCTACTACTTGGACAGAACAAAGACCACCAGAAAGTCTGACCAATTATTTGTAGCTTATGCTGCTGGAGTGCAAGGAAAGGCTATCTCCAAACAAACAATTTCAAAATGGATTGGACACTGCATCAGATTCTGTTACTCTTTCCATGGAAAAGGTGTACCAGCCAATATTAGGCCACACTCCACCAGAGCTATAGCCACATCCACAGCCTTTCTAAGAGGAGTGGCTACAAGGGACATTCTAGAGGCTGCTACATGGAGCTCCGTGCATACATTTACCAAACACTACAACCTGCCTTTATACTCCAGATCCCGAGCAGGCTTTGCTTCGGCAGTCCTGCATGGCATTTTAGCTACACCATCCCTTTCTTAGATCCTACCACCCCCAGCTTGGCTATGGTATTCAACCCATATGTCAGGACTGCAGTTGCATTCTTGAAGGACATAGTACAGTTTTGTACCTACCATAAATGTAGATGTCCGATAGATATGCAACTGCAGTCAGGTTTTCCCTCCCTCCTACCCCTCTGCAATTTTTCTTTTGGGTCCATTCCCCCTTCCCTCTATTAGCTGGGGATATCTGTTATGGTGCATCTGTTTATTACTGTTGTGCATGTTTGGATTTTTTTTTCCATTCACCAAATTTAGCCTTTTCTGGAGGGCACCTGGCATCTGGGGCAAGAAACACTGAAGAAGATGGCGTTGGCTGATGCCTTTATACCCCAGCCGCTCTGACGTCAGGGAGTAGGCGACATCAGCCGACGCCGGACCCGGACTTTGGAATCCGGCCGACCGAAGGGCTGCCTGAGGCAGGACAACCCATATGTCAGGACTGCAGTTGCATATCTATCGGACATCTACATTTATGGTAGGTACAAAACTGTACTTTGCCTTTGCGGCAGGGGCAGAGGGGAAGGCCATTTCAAAGCAAACAATTTCTAAGTGGATAGGCCAATGCATTAATTTCTTCTTTAAGCACCATGGAAAACCTACCCCACAGGGGATAAGACCAAATTCCACCAGGGCTGCATCTACCTCTGCAGCCTTTCACAGTGGTGTCCCTACCAGGGGCATCCTAGAAGCTGCTACCTGGAGTTCTGTACATACCTTCACCAAGCATTACCACTTGCCAATTTTTTTCTAAATCCAGAGCTGGTTTGCCACTGCAGTCTTGCAGGGCCTAATGCCGGTCCTAATGCTCTCTAATTGCCTCCTCCCTTGCTTAGCTTTGGGAATCTACCCAAATGTAATGACTGCAACAGTGAAACACGAAGAACATAGTACAGTTGTGTACACTTACCATAAATGTAGATGGTCGAGTATATTCACTGTTGCAGTCCTGGTTACCCTCCCTCCAGCCCCCCCCCCCCGATTGCTATTGACTATACCTCTTCTTTTGTTTACTAGACTTAAAGCATTCTGGTGTATTTGCTTTTTGTTGGAGGGGTAACCTTGTATATAATTGCTTCCCATTATAGGGGCACCTGACATCTGGGGCAAGAAAAACTGATGTAATGACGTCTGCTGCATGCTTTATACCCCTGACTACCTGACGTCATGGAAGATAAGACAGCAACCGACGCAGGACCCAAAACTTTAATAATCAGGCCGACTGAGGACTACCTGCAAGCAGATAACCCAAATGTAATGACTGCAGCAGTGAATACACTTGAACATCTACATTTATGGCAAGTGTACACAACTGTACTTTCTTTTTTGGGCATCCCAGTAATACAAGTATTCCATTAGTGTGTGCTGCCTTTAAAATTCACTTGCCTTTGCTTTAGGTGTTTGGTAACAGTGGGATATTTAATTCTGATTCATTTTTTGCTACAGTTCAGTAGCATCCTTATGTGAGTTTATGGCTTCTGCTATCTCCTGTGCTTCCACCTTCTGCAGTGCAAGTCAAAAGCTATTTACTCACTTTCC
Organism: Protopterus annectens; assembly: GCF_019279795.1. Taxonomy (NCBI): domain Eukaryota; kingdom Metazoa; phylum Chordata; order Ceratodontiformes; family Protopteridae; genus Protopterus; species Protopterus annectens. The sequence goes on along the minus strand of NC_056745.1, from coordinate 1,155,560,460 downwards.
ATATTTCTCCTTTGACCACATCCATCTGTTTAACCCAAGGTACTTCAGGGTCTGAACTTAATGTTTCACAGCTGGGCTTCTGATGATCCTATCAGTTGATCATCACTCGCCATACTGATTAGCTTCATCATCTACATATGTTGTACTTCCAGCATCTTTCATACTTTAATGACTCAACATATCTGTACTTCTCATTGATTATTAAAAATATGCTTCCAAATGACTCCTGATGCAAAAATAACTGTTCAGTCTCAGAGTGACTGCAAATCACATTTCTTCACCATTGCACTATAACAGACCTCTCATGTTTTCTTTTGTGTAGGTCAGGCAAGTGCCCTAAGAGGAATCAGCACACTAACAGAGGTTAGTATTCAGGATTCAGGTGGTCTTGCCCCTTGTCCAGTCTTCAAGACTGAGAATGCAGGGTACAGAGCAGAAGTCCTGAGTGCTCCTCATCCTACATGAGGGAGGCTGATTCAGTGAGTTTTCCCTATCTTGGAGAACTGTCACCAGAGACTGGTAGGTTTTAGCTGCAGACTCGAGCACCATGGCTGGCAGCTGTTAGTTTCACCTGTCAGAGGGTCAGCTGAAGGACCAAATGCACTTTCTATATGCAGTATCTGGATCTTGCCCAGGCTGTAATCCTGAGAAGGGTTGCAGAGCCTATGTTCCCTTTGGAAAGAGTAACGGGACTCTTAATATCTTCCTCTTTCCAAAGGGTTCTCTTCCTGTGTAGATCTGAGCTACTTTGTCATAGACAAACCATTCATTAAGTTTTGGAAGATGACTTTTCAGGAGAGAAGTTCCCTGCTTCTATGATTTGGGGTGCTGGTAGGAGTTGGACAGAGAGGGATGGGAGTGAGCAGCTGCTGCCCACTAACCCGTCTTATGGGGGTGGGAAGTCATGTGGCTTATTACAGGGTTGATATTCAGCATCAAAACTATAGTCGTTATTCAGTGGAATGCATCCTTACCAAATTTGTGCCGTCACAGTACATTTCACAATGGCAGCCATACAAAAGTCTTCATATGGAGTCATGCTTCACCTTGAAAGACAACAGTGGAGGAGCTCTTAGGAGCTGATTAGAGAAGTGGGGGTGCTCCAACAGGGAGAGGACATGTGTTCCCCAGGATTAGCAAGCTGGTCTGCTCTTTACCAACTGATTTTTTGCCAAGGAATGGAGAGATGATCAGGATTCCTGTGCAGGAATGAATGGATTGTAGGGCTGTCACCTAACCTTGGAATGTTGTCTCTCTCGTACCCCCTGAATGAATAGGCTGATTGGGTGCTGGTAGTGGAGCCATTGAGTAGAGTCCAACGCAGGGAGAAAAGAAAGGCCCATGCTTCTACAAGGGCCTTTGAGGATGCTGGTGGGCATGATTGATGGTTACTTTTTGGCACCTCACTCTTTTGGAACCTTAGTGGAGATTTCTTCAGTTCACTGAGGTCTAGCACCATTTTTAGTATATAGTGATGCTGTTAGGGTGATAGAGGTGGGGTACAGCTGCATGATGGAGTAAAAGTCAAGAGCAATGCAAATAGAAATAGATAATAGATGGGGAGAGAGAACAAAGATTTGGAAAAAGCACAAAAGGGTGCAATGCAGAAATTAGAGATTTAGAAAAAAAATGTGAATCTTGACGATTGTCTGACAATAGTGAGAGCTGCAGTTAGAATAAGGACTTGCTGCCCTACACTTTACATGTCAAGATAGTTGAGGTGGGGGCGTGGCTAGGATGCTGAACTGATAGCTGCACTTCATTTCAGCTCTCTTACCTCAATACAATTCCTGACAGGAATTTTACAAAATAATATTTAATTTGAAGAAATATTTATTACTTACTTATTTCTAATAACTTTGAGCATCTATAAGAAAAAAATTATTGTCAGAACTTGAATAATTCCTATCAAATTAATTACTGGAAAATTAGCACCAATATCAGCTTTACAGCATGAGTCATCTAAGGAATACAGCACAAGACTCTTCTCTCAAAAAAGACCTGCAGTCTCTCATTACAAATATACAGGAACTTACAATAAAAATCGTCAAGATGCACAATAAAATAGATACTTTTAAAGAAAAGTGCTCACAACAACTAGAACAGCTTCAAGAAATGTTTACACAGCAGAAAGGACATATCACTTATTGAACAGTTAAGTGACATTGACACTAGAGTCCAGATAGAACAACAACAAACTGAATTCTTACTTCAACAGAACACGTATTTACTAGAAAAGCTTGATGATATGGAAAATCCAACAAGAAGAAATAATATTAGAATATATGGTCTACCAGAAAAATCTAAAGGGGACAATATGATAAACATTCTTACCGCCTGGATACCAGATGTAACAAAAATACCTGAAGCTCTTTCATATGGTATAGAACGTGCGTATAGATCACTAGCAGCTTCTGGAAATACTTCTTCTCCAAGTAAGAACAAGCTGAGATCTATAATTGGACTTTTTTTCTACACAAGATAAAGATCTTATATTAAGAAATGCTTGGGCAAATCCTTCCATCAAATACAATGATTCATTAATAAGATTTGACAATCATTATTCTACAAAGGTGGTTTCAAAAAGAAAAGAATTTCTACCAATAATAAAAACCTTGAAGAAAATGCAATTGAAAGTCCATCTTTTATTCCCAGCAAGACTGAGAGTTTTTCTACCAAATGGAATAAAAATCTTTGAAACAGTAGATTCAGCAATAAAATACCTTACCAACAACATCCTAACACATGAAGAATCTATGGACTGGACAATAAGTACACCGAAAAGAAATGCTGAAGTAAATTGGAAAACTGTTGAGCAAAAGAAAAAAAAACTAAAGGACAAATAATCTTACATATGTTATATTCTGTAAAAATCTAAATAATACTAACAACAAAAGAAAAGTTCTTACTGTCTTCAAGTTGCACCGAAACAGGTACTGTTTTCAAATATACATTAAATGTCAGAATTAGCATAAATATAAATATAAATACATTTATCTCAAATCATATCAATATACTAAGCATAATTTAAACCTTACTCTATTTTTCATTTGGTGGTGGTGCTGCGGTAGCGTTGTCACCTCACAGTAAGACATTGTCCCGTTCGATTCTCAGCTAGAGCGTCTTCTGTGTGAAGACATGCGTGAATGGGCATACCTTCGTTGAAGGTTGTGCATCAGGGCTGGCAACTCAGCACGTAAAAATCTACTGCCAATCATTAGCGGACCGGAGTTCCGCTGTGGCAACCCTTAACTGGGAAAAGCCGAAAGACACAACAACATCCATCTGTTATTTTCATATTCTTAATCAGAGTAATCAACACATAATAATGTTCTCAAATATTTAGTTATTTTTATATTTATTTTCTCTGTGTTTTGTTTTTATTTTTCTCTTTTTTTTATAAAGTCTTCATTAACTTATAATACTTTGATCAGTATATGGTTATATTGCTTAATAGATATAGTAATGGCTGCTATATAACTTATCATCAGTTACATCCCTGATGGCATTACTTTTTATAAGTTAAAAGTGTCCCTGTTTGGATAAACGCTAATGCTGGGCGGAATTGTGTTGCTTTTGAAATTAAGTATTTTAGTTTAGATGTATTATAAGACTACTTTAAATAATCTTAGAAGATGTTCTGCCTTTGACCCATATGCACATATTGATATAGTACAGTGAAAAAATATGTTTTAAGTGATATTTTGAGGCTATAAATCAGGTGTGTTGTGGCTCTGGACATCCGGAGTTGAGAGATGCTTGTGACTGGCTTAGATATCCTGTTGTCTTTTCTTTTGTAGAGAAATAAGGCATAGCATGTTTAAAATGCAAAGTTTGATAGTTGTGAACACTACTCCGCAAACTAGACTACTCGCGTGCACACTACATGAGTTTGTCATGAAGTAAGAGAAGGGAAAATAAAAAAAAAGCACATACCTTTTCCCACTTGGTTCTCGAGACAATTTAACAGCCACAAACATCACTAGAAACTCGAGTTACTTATTGCTTGTCACATTTACTTGTGTACGCCATCCCCTGACTCTTTCTAATTGATGTCTAGTCAGGAAATAAGCTAGGTTCACATTTAAAGATACAGGAACCTAAATTCCTTTTAAGGAAACGTAAATAACATATGAGGTTCATCTAAATATGCACAGATATTTTTTGAAGCACTTTCAGCTTATGGCTTCTGATGTCTTCTAGCACCTTGATAGATAAGGACATATATCTGCTTGTCTTTGTCAGTTTTGTTTTCCAGACATTTTAGCTATCCCTTACTATGTTTTGTACAGCAGAGTTTAAAGAGCAGAAATTAATCATCAGCAAATAGAATCACTGCTGTTTTACAAATTCTCTAAAGAAGCTAGTAAATGTCAAGCAATGGGCAGGTTTATTTTAAGGAAAATTGCCATTTGCCACACTGGTGCTCCTACAAAAGACTACTAATGTCCTGCTACCAAAATATGCCCTCAAGTGGACAAATGGGATGGAACAAGAAGGTTAAATGTACATTTAGCAAATCAAGCATTTAAATAACAGCATAATATACTAAATAAAGTAAAAGCAATAATCATATAAACAACTATAATAAGTAACATAACAGAGGATTTAACCCAATGTGTCAATTATACAATATTTATATCCCATATAGGTTTGAACTTTGTCGAAGCATCTGTGTTCTACACACATAGTATTAAATCCAATTTGAGTAGAAGAGGGAGAGGCTTAGCCCACACCCTAATTTACTACTAAGTTACCATGCATTGTGAACATACATTGTGGCAGGTACTCAGTGAGCTATCCATCCTTAGATGGCTCATGCTGTTCCCATTTACTCATCTGAATAATGACTGTGACTGTACTCTTCCTATTATATTACCTGGCTGTGGCTTCACCCTTCTTATAATACCTGGCTTTTTGCATTATCAAGAATGACACAATACTAGTCTATGTGGGTATATCATGTTACTGTTAGTGTAAACAAAAATGCTTGACAATGCAACCGTAATTCTCAAACCTTTCTGCAGACAAATGTATAGCATTGTCTAGCAGTTGAGAGCCTGATTGTTCCTGATCAGCAGACCTGTATTTTCATGTTCCAGTATGACTACATGAAAAGACACCAATATTAGTCTGCAAGTTTAGTAAGCAGTAAATTCATCAGGGATTAATTTGAGGGGACACTTATATTATAGCTAAAGCACTTGACATTTGATAAGTGTATCCTCTCAATGATGTGTTCTGTCTAGTCATTAACTGTAAAACAACTTTTTCTAAGAAACATTTTTGTAATGCCAGTTAATTATTTGAATTAAATATTTCTATATACAGTCATAAAGCAATTACCAGGATAAATAATACTCTTGCAGTGCATGGATCACCATAGCTATCCTCTGATGTTAGAGGAAAAACAAGATTCTTAATCAAGTTTCTGACGTAGTAAAGGTATTACCCCATAGTTTAAATACATTTTGTGTATTTACTGCAAAGTGGGTTAGGAATTTTAACCTGTAACATTTTCATACATAATAGTTTAAATCTTAGCAGCTTCCATTATTTTGATATGTTCTCCAGTATACTTTTTAAATACTATAATGAGAAGCTCCGGATGTTTAATTCTAAACTTTTATTCAATCATAAGATTAAATTACTGGTGTTAAGTAAGCCAAAATTATATCTCCAGCACTTATTGTCAGCATATAAACTCACTGGTTAAGTGTCAGTCTAAGCTGCAAGAGTTAATATGTGATATACATAGATGTTTGCTTTGAAAATGTGGTCAAGTGCACTGTAGGTTTACCTCTCTACTGTGTCTTTTTGATTATACAATGTCCCTCTGAAAGTTGATAAAAGTGTTAACAACAAAACAATCAAGTAACAACATTGAGTAGTCTCTTGGATGAGGGAGATGTCTAAATTTTTATTTTGCTGTCTCCAGCCATGGGAATTGTTTTTGAAAAGTTGAAAAATGCAATCAGACGAACATATTTAATGTCTACTAAAGAAATGTTAATATACTTGTACATTGTATTGCATTTCAGTTTGTTAAACATGAAATATGATGTGGTTTCAGAACTATTCATGTTTTTATTCCAATATGACTTTGCAAATACTAATTTAAACACTGGTTTCGGACTTGAGTAGTCTAAAACATTTACACAACAATGGTATTGTATTATACAGTAATGTCAGTAAATAGTTTTCAACAGATGTCTGAAACATGCAGTTATAGATTTTAACATGTTTATTAATACCCTAAACTATTTTGAAATACTACCTTAATCTAAATATGTGTACCTTTTTGAAACCTGATTAGAAATAAGTATTATTGAATTACAATAAGATAAGAGTAAAGAATATACTTATATATTTTAGCTGATTAGATTATCTTAATATATTATTCAATTATCTTTATTTAAAAACTAAGAGGATAAGAGAAACTGATCCAAGTATTATTTGTGAGGGTAGAAAGTTTGTTTGGTTAGATTCACTAACCAAACAAAGAGGTATATTACCTCATAGCGATAGGGAATGGTTTTTAAGGTTAAGAATTACAAGTTTGGAAGTTCTTTGTTTTTTTTTTATTCTATCACTTTGGTGTCACTCAAAAACATGCAAAAATCATATAAGAAAAACTTTTTGAATTCTGTATCCAAGATGAAGCTAAGAATAAACAATATTTACATAAACTCACACATAAAACAAACCCAAAACTAGGAAATGAAATGTTTATCCATAAATGTTAATGGTCTAAATAATAGTAATAAAAGGAGAAGCCTATTCAGGTACATAAACCACAAGTAGTCTTCTTACAAGAGACATTTATTAGATAGAGATATAAACAACTTAAATATTAATAATTGCACAGTACTAATAAACTCTCAATACAAAACAAAAAAGAGGAGTAGCTATACTACTTCACAACTCTACTATAACACCTAAAATAATTACTACTCATCAAGATACATCAGGTATGTTTTGTCTAGCTTCAGTAGAATTAAATAAGATAATCTATACGTTAGTAAATCTATATTGGATCTCAGGACTAGGATTAAAAACAGTTAAACAGCACTTTGAAAGATAATTCATTTAACTAAGGGTAGCCTGATATTGGCATGAGACTTAACTGTATAATGAATGAAAAAGAAACAGATTCTAAATCTAAAAGAAGAAAACAACCTATCTCTAAAGCACTATCAAAATTTATAGATACATTGTATTTAAAAGATATAAATGAATTTGTAGAACCAGACTCACTAATCTTCACATTTTATTCTCATAGATATAAAACTAACTCTAGAATTGATAGAATATATGTTGCCAATGACCGAATAACAAAAATTGACAAAGTCAAAATTATAAACGGTCCCTTATCTGATCATAATGCCATAGTCTTTGAGATAGAGCTTACACCATGTATTCAAATCCCATTACTAGGATACCTTCCTATATCACAAAATTGACAGATTTCAAAGAATTTTATGAAGAAACAATCAAAAACTTTCCAGAAATAAATTACACAGAAGATATTTCATAAGTATAGGTCTGGGATTCATTAAAAGCAGTTACATATGGGAAAATATCCTGGTACATAAATAAAAGGAAGTTATGAAATAAAGATATGCTAGACTTACAAAACAAAGCAGATAAATTGAAACTGGAAATACAAAAAGGTAAATACTACTCAAGTTCAAGAACTTACACAAATCAATAAAAAGTATACAGAATTATTACACCATAAGATTATGATTAACTTAGAAAAGATAAAAATAAACTCATACTCTACTAATTCAGCACACCTGAGACACTTAACTAATAGCACAAAAAATAATTAAATCTAAGCAAATAAAATAAATATTTATTCCTAATACTAACAAAAGAGTTACGGAACTAAATGATATTTTAGAAGCATTCAGACTCCAATTTAACATTGATAATTCCATAAACACTCAAGATACACCTACTAAGGATATAAAAAATATTTAGAAAATAATATTAATATTAAATTAACAGAAGAACAAATAGACATTATAAGCAAACCAATCAATATGACAGAATTAAAATCACAAATTAAAAAGCTCAAGACAAATAAAGCACCTGGCCCAGACAGTATGCTACCAGAAATGTATAAATTAATACCCAGTCAAGCCATATCCTTATTATTAAAAGTATATGATATAGCCAAGAAAGATTTGAATATACCACCCTCTTGGAAATATTCATTGATATCCCCAATTATCAAACCAGATAAAGATGAGAAGCAGTGTTCCTCATATAGGCCAATATCATTACTCAGTATAGACTATAAGATGTTTATGGCTATATATGCAGATAGGGTCAAACACTTTCTTCCTTTCTTAATTCACAAAGATCAAGCAGGTTTTATTAAAGGAAGAAATACTTCAGATAATAAAAGAATACTAACAATAGATTACATTTAAATCTAGGACTTTGTTTGCTATAATCTCATTAGATATTAATAAAGCTTTTGATTCGGTTAACTGGAACTTTCTTTCACTAGTTTTAAAAGAATATAACTTTCCTTCTAATTTTAATAATCTTATCCAAATACTATATGAAAAATCTACTGCATATGTTAAACTAGGATCGCATAGATCAGGCCCTATAACAATCAAAAAGGGAACTAAACAAGGTTGCCCTTTATCACCATTGTTATTTGCATTACTCATATAACCCTTTGCAAATCAAATTGGATCAAACAATAACATAAAGGGCATTTGTATTAATAAAATGTTAAACCTTAAAATCTAACTCTTTGCTGATGACATACTATTAACTCTCTCACATGTAAATGAGTCTTTGAATGCTCTATTTAGCTCCATGAATAAATTTCAAAATATTTCATGCTTAAAACTTAATGAAAACAAAACTAAAATTATGCCCTGTAATTGTAAAAAAAAAATAATATAAACAAAATATTTTCCAAATATATAGTAACAGAAAGTAAGTTATATCTGGGAATAAATCTACTCAATGAATTAACAGATTCTCTAATATTTAACTATAATAAAATACTAGACAAAATAGAACAAACAATTGGTTACTGGAATAAATATATCTCTTCAACAGCAGACATATTATATCTTATTAAAGTAATCATATTTCCCAAAATATTATACTTAATACAAAATTTTTCATTGCCACCTCCCAAATATATTATTCAAAGATACAATAAACTAATTTTAAAATTTCTATGGTTTCCAAATAAACCCCGTATAGCCTTAAATAAACATTTACCAGATTTGGGAAGATGGTGGAATTAATTTACCGGATATTGATTTATATAGTACCTCATCTGTTATTAAAAACATTAACACTATGGTTAAATAATTCATACACACCTATATGGAAACAAGCCCATGAGTAGATTTACATAGAAATCAATTATAATCACGTACAAGACAGCTTAACAGTAATATCATCACCCCTTACATGGATGTTAAAAGATTATTTTTTAGGGAAAAGGGATAATATTAATAAATTGTCATCAAACTATATAAGCTCTACACTTTGTGTTCAAAACATATATAAACAAAATACCAAATATTAATTCCTGGAGTTTTCTTATTTTCCCTATAGCTTTTACACCAAATATTCTAGATACATTCCAAATATCTAAAATAAATATACTTAAAGAAGAAACAGAGTCTTTTGGCATCAACTTATAGAGAAAGGGAAAATTCTAACAAATGAACAGATAATTTATAACTATAATATTAATAAAGACAACTGGTTGTTTTTACAAAATCTGAGGCATTTTCTTATAAATAAAATAGAACAAATGCAACCTTCAGTTAGACATGAAGCTCCAAAACTCATTGAATACCTTATTCTTATCACAAAATAGCCTTATCAGGGTACAGGTTATTTGTCTAATATCTATAAAATTGTTAAAAAAACAGAAAACTATCATGAAAAATCATACTGTGATTATTATACTTTAATAAACAACCATCCTCCAATTGAAGAAGAAAAAAGTAATATTCTAAAATCTTCCAGATTTTCTACATTATCAAAATACTGGCAATTATTCACTTGGAGATATCTACAGAAGTTTCTATACACCACATAGGTTAGCCAAAATGTATTCTATTGAAGATCAATGTTGGAGATGCCATACCAAGATAATAGCAGATTGGCAGCATGTTTTTTTATGAATGTATATGTCTCAATATGTACTGGAAATCCATTAACTATTTTTTTCAGCCTGTTTATAATGATAATTTTCAATTAACAAAGTCTTCAGTTTTATTCATCTCTCCTATTCCAAACTGTGTACCAAAAAAAAGACACTAAAATCTTATGGCCACTATTGGAAATTTCATGTAAAATCATAACTATACACTGGAAAAATGAGGCTTTTCCTACGTTCAAGGAATTTGAGAATTTAACAACAGTTGCTCACATGGAAATATTAACAGTGAAGAAAAGAACTAAAAGATGTACTTCTTACTATTACTCTTGGATGAAAGTACTGGAAATACTCGAAAAGATCGAAGAAGATATATCATCTTATGTTTCCAACTTTATATAATATTGAATTTCAATGTTATTTGCGTAGACACCAATGTAAATAGTTATATAATGGTTTGAAGTTAGTAATGTTTTAGAATTGTAAATATGTTATCTATCTTTATTTCATGTAATGTTTCTTAAGACATCTTATTTGAAATAATAAAAAAAATATTTAGTAAAAGAAAGTTGAGGTGATCTATTGTTTAAACAGAGCTGAATAGCGGATGCCTAATTTGGGGGAAGCTTAATACAAAACAAAGGTTAGAATCACAGTTGGAGAACATGGAATCACCATGTCAGTTATTAGATTGTCACCTGTCTAAAAATATGTCAGATTACCTCCATGAGGCTTTACAACAGACACAACAAGTTGCTGTCTAAAAAAAAATAAGCCAAGGCCCCAGCAATGGAAAAGCACCCTGCTTAACTTCAACTGGCAAATAAGACAACATGTCAAATTCTCTAAGGGTAACTTAGAGAAAAACTTAGCAAGCACAGCCAAGGATAACCATATGGCCTTTTACAGCTAAGTACATAGCCTAAAACGTAGGACCAAAGTGTGTGCCGAGCTGCTGATTAATTGTATCACACACAATGATCCCACAGAGATAGCAAACTTACTAGCAGACAGATTTGGCAAAAATTTATCTCCTTTACCCCCTCCAAACTTATCACAAACCTTGCACCCAATCCCCCCCACCACCATATCTGAGGAGCAAGTCATTAAAGCCGTGTCTAAGGCAAAAAAACACAGCCTCTATGGGACCAGACGGCATCCCATACTGTCTTCTGAACAAACTAAAACATGAACTAGCATCACCATTAAGTACTCTTTTCAATCATAGTCTAACCACAGACTTTGTTCCTGCAGAATGGAGAACAGCGATCGGTATTCCCCCTCCACAAAGGTGGCTTAGCAACAGACCCAGGGAATTATAGATTCGTAAGCCTGACCAGCCTCTTCTGTAAGGCCATGGAACAAATCCTCATGAGTAAAGACATAGGTGACCTCCAAACCCTGGATCCTACCCAATTTTGCTTCATCAAGGGCAGATCTTGCCTGTTAAACTTGGTGGCTTTCTTGGAAAATGTGACTAGGGCCATTGATGTGGTCAGATTTGTGCACAGAGCATATCTTGACTTGGCAAAGGCCTTTGACACAATCCCACACTCTGGCATTACCGATAAATTTGGCAAACTGCATGTAAACCCCTTTGTTGTAAGATTGGTTGCCAACTGTCTCACTATCAAAGTGGGTGATTCCACATCTACCAGCAGACCTGTCACCGGCAGAGTGCCACAAGGGTCAGTGCTAGGCCCCCTACTGTTTGGTATATACTTCTCAGAAGTTCAGGCCAAAACCGTGATTGACCAAGTTTCTGGATGACTGCAAACTGGGGTGCAATTATTAAATCCCAAACAATGTGAGTGTACTTCAGGAGGGTCTTGCACAGACCACACCTGATGTCTTATTCACGGTCTCAAACTGAAAGCAAAGAAATGCATCATCATTCCCTTTGGTAAAAACAATGTCCCCTCACTCTATTAAATTAACAACAAATCCCAATGTACCAGTGAAGTGGTAAGGGATCTGGGATCAGAAGTAGACTGCGACCTTAACTTTGACCACCATGTGTCTACTGTAGTGAGGAAGGCTTTCTATGTAGCACACTTGATTAGCAAAGGCATCACCTCTAGAGCAAAGGAGGTTTTACCCCCCACCCCCCATACTCATCACTAATCAAGTCCATAGTTGAGTATGATGCCCCTTTTGACATGTACCGTGCAAAACACCTGCAGCAGTTGGAGAGGCCTCAGAGGTTTCTAACAAAGAAGATCAAGGGACTCCAGCACTTGCCTTACATAAACCAACTAAAGTCCCTGTCACTGTACTCTATTTGAGAGACTTGTGCCTGGCTAACAGAACAGTCTCTTTAAATCAAACGGGACTAGAGCTTACCCACTCCAGGGACCTAAATATGGCCTGCGACATGAATAGGATGTGCTGAAGGGACAGATTCATCTCCCAGTGGCTGACTCATCTTTGGAATAGGCTGCCAGTTCATGTGAAACAGAGCACCTCCTATGACGCTATTGAAAGGGAACCTGGAAGAGTGGATGAGGCACCGTAATTTCATACTGGTGATAGAGCCTACAACCCTCCAGGACATTGGGCAGTCATTACTAAATACAATCCTGGTATTGACTAGTTTATCTCTGGTATTACATTGGGATGAAGCAGCTAAGCTTGAAATGACCTTCAGGTCCATAGCCTAGTAATCTCCTATGATCCTATGTGCAGACAAGAATTTTCCAGCAGAGGGTATTTGATTGTGAAGGGCGTCAAGATGTTTGTGGGAGTACTTGAAATAAACCATCAAAGTGTTTTTTTGAATCCAATCCCTAGTTAGTGGAGAGACGTATATAGTGGGTCTGGTGGGAAGAATTAATTGCAAGCTTAACGTTTTATTGTGGGCTGTTCAGTTTGCTGAGAGAACATGTATTGTTAGGTTAGTACAGATATGACATGGAGGAGTAGAAGCAGCTTGGCTTATGCATTTCTGATTTTAGTGTTTGTGAAGGTATAGAATGAGATCCATTTGTAGAGAGTCAAGTTTTTGGATTAGTTTGGAAATAGGGGTGGGGGTGGAATTGGCATAAGAATTAAATCTGAGTAAGCTAGCAAAGTGATTCACTGTTATTCCTTGGAGTTTAACATTATCATCCATTTTACCAATGTCTGTAAGAAACCTTTAAGTAGTCACACTTTATGGAGTCAGAAATTAAAAGCATGCTGTTTGTTTAATTCCAGAATAATCCATAATCTGTTGGAGCATGTGTACTATGCTGGTGGTTGCCTCCTCCATTTGCTCTGCTACTAAAAGCACAAAATAAGATAAAAGTAGTTTTATTTAATGCAGGCTTTGGTGTAAAGGTATCATTTCTTGAAAGGTGATGTGGAAGAAAGTGTGTTAAACTGCCATTAAAGAGGGAAATGATGACACCCAGTATGGAAGGGAATTGCTGTGAGGTTCTTTATCTGTACTGAAAGAACCTACATGACTGTTAAGACTGGTAGTTAAGGAGATACAGACAGTCTAGAAATGATAAAAATCAAGCTTTGGAATTTGATGGTCTTGCTTGATGTGGTCCTTGGGCATTTGGAGCTGGTTGACAGAAATACAGGTGGACACTCTGTAGGAGAAGTGGCATTTGGAGGAAGTTCATGATAGAGTGGATGTAATGGTTATAGATGCTGACCAGCTATAACCGAATCTTGTAGCTAAAGGAGGACAAAATAGGAAGTATTAACCTGCAGATCTACGGAGATTTGAAAGATGGGGAAAAAACTCAATTTAGTGGACTATGTTAAATGCAAAATGGCAGATTGGACTAAATTTGACAGAGAGACCGTGGGTTTTGAATCTGCCAAAACAGTGACAGTACCAGAGTATGAGGAGGTGAAAAATGTGAAACCAAGTCACTGGATATCACCTAGTGTTTATGCTGCATGATTATTATTCAAAATTAACTCGGTAGCATAAGATATCGTTTGTGGAAGTAATCTGGCCAAATAAAAATAGAAAACTAAAGTTCAGACGGTCATTTCTGGTGGTAGTAATGCACTTGTGTGGTAAAGCAGTGACCTTTTATTTTTCAGACTAAGACTCAGCAAATTAAGAAATGGCCTTTGTAGTAGCAGAGTAAGACTGTTGAGTTACTCCAAGTCCAAGTAACCGTAGGGAAGACACCCCCTCCCCAATTTATTATTGGCCTTGGGTCCCCCACCATGAACCATGAAGACCACACCTCCTATCTGGACCTACTTGAGTCACTCACAATATAGCCAAACACCCTGGTCATGGGTGACTTTAAAAAGAAGTTATGTACCTGTCATAATGTTCCATCTGTGTTTTCCAGATGTCCTTCAAGAATGCATCTGCAGTGCTAACAAATGGGTTGTCCTGTCGTCAGGCAGCCCTTCGGTCGGCCGGATTCCAAAGTCTGGGTCTGGCCTCGGCTGGTGTCGCACTTCACCCGACGTCATCTCTGCTGGTCTTCGGGTATAAAGGCATCAGCCGACGCCATTTTCCTCAGTCTTTCTTGCCGCGTGGCGCCCGAAGCAGAAGCTGTTCGCAAGTGCCGGTCGGTCAGATCCAGATATTATTACTACTTCGAAGACTTCTAAAAAGCTAAGTACCCCGTTGGGGACTCTTTCTTGCCTCAGCCGATGTCAGAAAAAGTAAATAACTGTTTAACTTGTGGGAAACAAATACCTCATAAAGATTTCCACTCTTACTGCTTACCTTGTTTAGGCCCAGACCACGACGTAGCAGCCTGTTTAGCCTGTGCTTCCTTCAACCGATGAACGCTTAGGCGTCGGTCGGAGTTTGCTGAACAGTTTTTCGGCTCAGATTTTGCGTACATTATGCCGTCGGATCCTCCGACTTCTCACATTGTTAAAAAACGCAAAGAAAAAGACCGACACTCGCGGTCCGCGGTTTCGGCCGAAACCACGGTTAAGCAAACCACGAGTGTCTCGGTTTCGGCCGAAACCGAGCAAACGGGTCAATCTTCAGCCGAATCCATGACTACTACCGAGGCTCCTGCTACCCTAGTTGAATCGGCCTCTGAAGTTTTGCCTACTAATGTGGTTCCTGAATTATCAGACACCATTCCTTTGGATGTCTCTACCCCAGCACGTGGTGCTGCTAGGCCTCCTGCAGCCATGTCTATTAAGGCCTTTGCCAGGGCTAAAGCAGCCAAAACTGCTAAATCAGTGCCTGTTAAGCCCCCCTCACACAGGCCCAGTTCCAGTTCTCAAATGCTTACTCTGGCAGAGGATCTCATCTCTTTAATTAGAGGATCCCAATCTCACCCAGACAGGGCCTCTCAGCCTCCAGAAAAGAGACCTAGAGCAGAGCCCCCAGAGCCAGTGTCCTCAGATGATTCTTCTGATGATTCAGACATTACAGACCATCCAGAGGCTCCTTTTTCTACTTATGAAGATTCCGATGCTGAAGAATCTATTCCATCTGCCTCTCCACCAGAGGAATTTTCCTTTGGGGAAACCTTACATGCCATGAGAGAGCAATTCCAATGGCAGGGACAAGATTTCTCAGATTCAAGAAAAGGCTTAGGACCTTTCTACACTTACCACAACATAGGCCCTTAGCTATACCTCCAGTTCTGCCTGTTGTGGATGATGCATTTAATGATGTTTGCACTGCTCCTGATACTTTACCTCCAGCCCCTGCCAAACCAGATAGGTTTTACAGGGTACCGGACACTCATCACCACCTATACAAGGCCCCACTTGCAGATCCCGAGACTATCTCCCAGGGGCCTAAGGCAGTAGCCGACCTCAGCAAAACCCTCTCCCTTCTGAAAGGGAATCCAGGTCCTTAGAGAGATGGGGTAAAAATGTTTACACCTCTGCTACTCTCTCAGCTAGAGCTTTGAACTGTCAGTTTCATATGATCCAATACCAAGAGTTTATGCTTGATCAGTTAACTAAGAAACTGTCCTCTGATGACTCCTTAGATAAGAAATATGTTTTAGAAATGGTGAATAACATTCAGCAGGTTAGTAACCATTCTTTAAAATGTGGCTATGATGCACTGGAGGCTTCATTTAGATCAGCCATGACTGGCACAGTTATAAGAAGGCATGCATGGTTGAAAGAACAGGTCTTGCTGGATCATGTTAAAGCAAAGCTGTTAGATGCTCCTATGCATAAGGCCAGTCTATTTGGTTCTCCTGCTCAGCAAGTAATGAAGAAAATGGAAGAGAAGGCAAAATCTGTACAAACAGTTAAAGATTTCTTACAGGTTCAGCCCCCAAGGTTTAGCAGGAACTGGCCTTCCAAAAATTGGTCCTTTCCAGACTCCTCTAAATCTCAGAGAGACAGGAATAGACGTTCCAGAGGCAGAAATCAATCCAGAGGAGGTGCCTACAGAGGACGCCAGTGGCAAGGCAATAACCAGCGAGGTACAGACACAACCACTGCCACTGCAACAGGACAATCACAGTGACTTGGCTCTGACACCGCCTACCAGGGAACAAATAGCAGCACCCTTAGGCGGAAAGTTAGCCTTATTTTCAAAAAATTGGCACTATATCACAAAAGACAAGTGGATTTTGCAGACCATAGACCAAGGCTACAGGTTTCACTTCCACACCTTACCAGTAAAAAGAGGAATGCCAAACCTACCTCCAAACCAGAAAACGGAAGCTCTAAAACAGATAGCCCAATTAACAAAGATGAGAGCTGTGGAAAGAGTACCACCAACAGAACAGGGCAAAGGATTCTACTCCAGACTCTTCCTAGTACCAAGAAAAGAGAAAAGTTAGAGACCTATTCTCGACCTGTCCGCCTTAAACACATTCATCATTGTCCCAAAATTCAAAATGCTGACCCTACAGCAACTTCTTCTCATGCTGGGCAAGGAGTGTTGGCTGGTAACTCTAGATCTCAAGGAGGCATACCTGCACGTCCCCATACGACCAAATTGTAGAAGATACCTCAGATTTCTTGCAGGATCAGAGCATTATCAATTCTCAGCATTGCCCTTTGGCTTATCTACTGCGCCCAGAGTATTCACAAAATGCCTGGCATCAGTAATCGCTCATTGCAGGCTACAGGGAATCCAAATTTATCCATACCTGGACGACTGCCTGATACAAGCGGACAACAAAAGCAAGCTGACAAAAGACTTACAAAGGGTCATTTGCTTACTACAAGCCCTGGGATACACAGTCAATTTAAAAAAGTCAAGACTGATACCATCCCAAACAAGAACATTCTTGGGTGCGGAATTGGACACAGTAAAACAGATGGCATTCCTAACTGCAGAAAAACAAGAACAACTCCCTCTCTACTTCTTGGCATTAACAAAGCAGAACAAACTAACAGCAAGGAAAGTACTGCAGGCCTTGGGCTTCATGGCATCATGCATAATCCTGGTCCCCCATGCCAGACTGCATATGAGAAAGCTACAGTGGTACCTAAAGAATTTATGGTCTCAACACAGGCACAGCTTAGAAAACGAAATACCACTCATCCCATGCCTGAAACAAGAGTTCCTATGGTGGGCTCAAGCATGTCAGTCAAACCCAGGCTTGCCCTTCCACAACTTTCAAGCAAGCCAAACCATCACAACGGACGCCTCAGACCTAGGTTGGGGGGCACACATGCTGGACAAATGCATACAAGGATTATGGACTCCAGACCAGCTGCACCTGCACATAAATCAAAAAGAAATGCTGGCAGTAAAACTAGCAATCCAAAATTTCAGACCATTCCTCAAAGAAGGCCATCTAATGATAAGGACAGACAACACCACAGTCATGTGGTACATCAACAAACAGGGAGGCACGCATTCATACCCCCTATGCAGAATGACTCTGGACCTTTGGAATATGGCTGTGAGCTACAACATCCACTTACAGGCAATATTTGTACCGGGAAAAGAAAACATCCTAGCAGACATGTTAAGCAGAACTACCTCGGATGCTCACGAATGGATGCTACACCCGGACATCTTCAAGGCCATCACAAAGAAATGGGGAATGCCACAAATAGACCTATTTGCATCCCCACTCAATCACCAGCTCAAGAAATTCTGCACAAGGACATACCACCCACTTGCTTGGAAGGTGGACTCTCTATCCTTCAGTTGGAAAGGCCTGACAGCATATGCATTTCCACCTCTTCCTTTGATGCACAAGGTACTATTGAAAATCAAAGAGGAACGCCCAAGGATAATTCTGATAGCTCCAAATTGGCCTAGACAACACTGGTATCCATTGCTGAGGAGCATGTCTCGGGGAGAACGTGGACACTACCCTGATGCCTTTGATGTTAACTCAGAACGACTACAACATCATGCATCCAAACCTAAAAACTCTGCAACTGACTGCCTGGAACATTACATAACAGCAACTAACCCAGATTTATCCCAAAGGGTTAAAGACATTATCCTTGAGGCCCGCAGACCTTCAACAAGAAGGAACTATGCAGGAAAATGGAAAAGGTTTGTCATTTGGAGTACTGAAAGAGGAAAAGATGTGTCAAAGATAGATATTGCTAACATCCTGGAGTACTTGGCAGAGCTTCTCCATACAGGCCTGTCCTATTCATCCATCAAGATACATGCATCAGCCATTTCTGCAGAATACAGCTTGATCCCCTGTCTTCTCACATCCTCTACTCAGGCAGTTCCTCAGAGGAATCAAGAATGTAAAACCTCCTAGGAAACCACCATTACCAGCATGGGACTTGAACTTTGTGCTAGAAAAATTGACACTCCCTCCATTTGAACCAGCAGCAACAGCAGATCTTCAAGACCTATCCTGGAAAACTGCTTTCCTACTGGCAATTACTTCAGCAAGAAGGGTTTCTGAACTACAGGCCTTAATGGCAGTACAACCCTTCTTAATCTTCCATCAAGATAGAGTGTCCATGAGAACTAATCCTACATTTATGCCTAAGGTGGTATCCAGAGTGTCTCTAAACCAGGCAATCCACCTACCTACCTTCTTTCCCAATCCACAGAACAGGGGGGAAAGACTGCTGCATACCTTGGATGTACATAGACAGTTGCGCTACTACCTGGACAGAACCAAGGGCAATAGAAAAACTGACCAGCTTTTAGTAGCTTATGCAACAGGAAGGGAAGGAAAAGCAATTTCCAAACAGACAATCTCCAAGTGGATAGGAAATTGCATAAGATTCTGTTACTCCTACCATGGATAGCAAATTCCACAGAACATAAGACCTCACTCTACAAGGGCTACAGCCACTACCACAGCTTTCTTACGAGGAGTGGCTACCAAGGACATTATTGAGGCGGCTACTTGGACCTCCGTGCATACATTTGCCAAGCATTACAACTTACCTCTATACTCTAGATCCCGAGCAGGGTTTGCCACTGCTGTATTGCAAGGGATCCTAACTACACCATAATTCTTCTTCCACCTCCCCTAGTTTGGCTATGGTATTCTACCCATTTGTTAAGACTGCAGATGCATCCTTGAAGGACATAGTACAGTTTTGTACCTACCATAAATGTAGATGTCCGAACAGGATAGCATCTGCAGTCAGGATTACCCACCCTCCTTCCCCTCTGTGGTACTCCTAGGGTATTTACCCTCCTAATAGCTAGCTAGGGGGGGATCTCTTATGGTGTATTTGTTTGTATATATGTACATACATGCTTATTTTTTGTGTTTGCCTACTATTTTTTTTGGAAACATTGGCATTTATCCAAAATTTAGTATTCCAAGAGGGCATCTGGGGTCTGGGGCAAGAAACACTGAGGAAAATGGCGTCGGCTGATGCCTTTATACCCGAAGACCAGCAGAGATGACGTCGGGTGAAGTGCGACACCAGCCGAGGCCAGACCCAGACTTTGGAATCCGGCCGACCGAAGGGCTTCCTGACGACAGGACAACCCATTTGTTAGGACTGCAGATGCTATCCTGTTCGGACATCTACATTTATGGTAGGTACAAAACTGTACTTTGTCATTCCTCCTCGACTGATGGGTTCGAATCCGAGCCCTCCGATCTGAATCAGCCATTGTTAAAGCTTGTGGCAACCTTGAACTCTCAAGCTTCTCCCTTACCCAGAATGCATCATCCCATTGCCTCAGATCTTGTTTTCAGATTATAGGTTCATAGGTTCATACTAGGCTATCTGCCCTAGGGCATTTATAAGCCTAGCCAGAATGTGTTTGGCTTTCGCCACCCATTTTAAATATATTTTGCTATGCCCTTTTTCGAGGTTAGTATACTGTGCCTCTAACAGTGACACAGACGTGATACCCAGGGTAAACCTACGATCTCCCATTCACTCATCAAGATTCCTCTTGCAGAGAGTCAATGAGGGACTCTGCCTAACCTGGACTGGGATTTTATTCCAGAGTGAAGTGAGCCTCTGGGTTATCAATCTGTCCCTCCAGCATGTCCTATTTATTTCAGTGCTGAGGTTCAAGTCTCTCGAGCGCGTAGCTCGATGGGATTTGGATTTTCTGAGGTGCAGCATGTCTATTAATTCCGGGTTGGACATGGCTTTATACGTCAGGCACAGATCGCCTGTGAACAGGCGGTATGCCACTGAGTAGAGCTAGAGTTTCTTTAACCAGGCAGCATATGGCATCTGTTTGAGCCCTTTGATCCTCTTGGTGAGGTACTTTTGGGGTCTTTCGAGTTGCTGCAGGTGTCTGGTAAGGTACATCCCAAAAGGGGCATTGTACTCAATTATAGGCCTGATGAGGGATGAGTAAAGAGGCACGATGACCTCCCCTGATCTAGATGTGAATCCCTTCATGATTAGGTGGGCTATATAAAATGTTTTTCTAACCACTTTGGCCACGTGGTTGTCAAATGAAAGATTGCTATCAACTTGGGTCCCCAGGTCCCTAATTACTTCTTCTGTACTTAATGGATTACCACCTATGTGGTAATTTGTGGCACTTTGTTTTTGCCAAAGGGATGACTATACACTTTTTGGCATTTAGCTTGAGGCCATGGCTCTGGCACCAGTTGTCTGTTTCTATGAGGCCCTTTTGGGGGATGCTTGTGTCGGCTGGAGAGTCTATTATGGCGCCCAGTTTGCAGTCATCTGCGAACTTGGTCAGCCACAGTCCTTCCGTGTTGGCCTGTACCTCCGAGAAATATATACTGAACAAGAGAGGTCCCAGGACTGAGCCTTGTGGGACATCACTTGTAACTGGTTTGGAGTCTGACATGGCTCCAGCAATTCTAACCATGTGGGTTCTGTCCTTGAGCCAGTTTGCAATCCATCTAGTGACATAGGGGTTTATATTTAAGCTGGCGAGCTTATCTATAATGCCCGAGTGGGGTTTTGTATCAAATGCTTTTGCGAGGTCCAGGTAGGCTGTGTGGACCACCTTCCCCTCGTCAATGGCCTCGGTGACTGTTTCAAAGAAATCAACCAGGTTTAAGAGGCAGGATCTGCCCGTAACAAAGCAGACCTGGGTAGGATCCAGTGTCTGTAGGTCCCCAATATCTTTATTTATGAGGTCCATGATGATCCTTTCCATAGCTTTGCAGACCAAGCTAGTCAGGCTTATGGGGCGATAGTTTCCAGGATCCGTTGAGGCACCACCTTTATGGAGAGGGACCACTGTTGCTGTACGCCACTCTTTGGGCACATATCCTGTAGTAAGGTTGAGATTGAACAGTAGTTTTATGTTTGGGTTTAGCTCTTCTTGGAGTTCATGTAGGACGCAGCCTGGGACGCCGTCTGGTCCCATTGATGCTGTGTTTTTTGCTTTGGAGAGGGCGGCTCTTACCTGAGCATCTGAGATGTCAGGGGGGCAGCACTCTGCTGGGATAGATATTTGCCCTTTTAGTGGGGAGGGGGGGGGTTTGCGCTGAACCTGTCAGCTAGGATGTTGACAATGTCTGTGGGTTCAGTGTATTTTTTGTCATTTTGGACTAATTCTGAGTATATCTGGGAATTACCACCCAGGTTCCTAACATAACTAAAGAAAGCCTTGTGATTATCCTTAGTGTCCTGTGCAATTTTTCTCTCGAAGATGGCCTTAGACAATTTTATGAGTGCCCGTAGTTTTTTGCTAATACTGATCAGTGATGCCTTCCGTTTTTGGGATTTTGCTCTGTCATTTAGTAGCTTCCTTCTTCTGTTGTATAGTTTGTTTATGGCTGGGGTCCACCAGACAGGACGTCTGCATTTGGAGGATTGGGTCTTGGTTTTATTTGGGATCGCATGATCCATGCATTCCTGAAGGTGTTCATAGAATGCGTTTATAAAGGATTCTGCGGTCTGGGACGTATTTTCCACAGGCCCGGGGGCTTTGAAGGATTCCACCTCGGTTTTGAGGAGTGTGAAATTTGCTTTAGAGAAGTTTTTCATTGTGGTTTTCTGGGCAGGGGGTGGGGTCGGGATGTGAATATCCAGTGAGATTAGTTTATGGTCTGATCTTACCAGTGAGGGATACACTTCTGGTCTGGAGCATAGAGTCCCCATGTTGGTGATGATCAGGTCCAGTATGTTTTCCCCTCTTGTGGGAGTGGTAGCAAGTTGTTCCATAGCATTTGAGTTTATAAATTCTAGGAATCTTTGGGCTAGGGTGTTGGAGCTAGAGTAATGCTCCCAGTCTATGTTTGGGTAGTTGAAGTCGCCCAATATAATGGTGTTTGGAGAGACCTTCATATTTTCCAGTGTTCTCAGGAAGGCCGAGTGGGGTTCCTGGGTTTGGGAGGGTGGTCTGTAGCAGGCTATTAACTGGAAGGCAGTTTTACCCACTGTTAGTTGCACATGGATAGTCTCTGATGCTTCGTGCTTTGCCACCAACCTGGAGGTGTGGGTATCTTTGATGAATATCGATACTCCCCCTCCTTTTGTGGTTCAGTCCAAGTTTTGGGGCCGAAAAGCATGGTATGTGGTATAACCTAGTAGTGCTGGGGTGCTCTTGGGAGCCCTGAACCAGGTTTCTGTTACTGCACAGATATCGATGTTGTCCATGCTAAGGAGAGTTTTGAGTGCGTGCATCTTGAGGTTTAGACTTCTGGCGTTGAGTAGCATTACTCTTAGTTTCTTATCCCTTGTGATACATATGGAGGTGGGTTTGTCTTTTGAGCCTTGCCTAAAAAAGGCACTATGGGGTTAGCAAGAGCCTTTGCCAATATCCGAAAGCCCAGGGGTGACAGGTGCAAGCCGTCCCTAGTGGAGCATCGTGGCTTGTCGAGCATATCATCCCAAGCTGACAGGCATTGGATCCCCTTTGAATGACACCAGTACTTAAGCCAATTGCTGAAATTGATCATCTTGTCTTCATATTGTGGCATCATTCCTAGTGAGGGTAAGATGCTACTCAAGGTCAGGGTCATACCGGCCTGGGCTACATGCTCAGAGAGCTCCTTTATGTCTCTCTTCATGTAGTCCAGGGAGGTACATCTCGGGTCATTCACACCAGCATGGACAATGACTGAGTCATATTTGTACTTGCCTTGGAGTGGCCTGAGTGCTTGTGTTATGTGGTGGATCCTAGCATCCGACAGACTGCTCACCATGACCCTCTCCTTGTTCAGCCTGGTGAGCGGGACGTCAGTGTGCCTGACGATAGAGTCACCTATTACAAGTGTATCAGGTGTGTTGTTTAGTTTTAAGGGCTGTGACTGTTCGGCACACTGGCTTTGTGAGATATGTGTTGCACGTGTTTTGTTTTGGGGTAGCGGTTGCTTGGGTGTCTGCTTTGGAGGTCTCTGCTGCTTAGGCAGATCTTTATTTAGAGCCTCCGAGTATGTTTTTGTGTGATTATGTGTTTGGTTTGCTGTCGTGATAGGTCTATGTGAGACTGGAATTGTAGTGTGTGTGTGGTTTCCATCTCCTCCTGACTGGTTATGCCAGTACTGAGTTGAGAGAGCTTAGCCTCCAGTTTGGCTATATGGTTGCATCTCTCACATGTGTTGGAATTTGTTGGGAGGAGGAGAAGAGGGTTGTCTGTGTACATGAGGCAGTTGTAACATTGCCTCAAGATTCCCAGATTCACCAGCTGGACCGGAGAGGAGATTGACAAACTGACCTTTGGACATGCTAGAATAATATTGGGAGTTCCTTAATTGAAAACAAGGGCCAGTGGGGAGTGAGGGTGTAGTGCTTTTAATTTTTAGTGCTGACTTATATAATTGCTTTAGTGAGCAAGTGCCAGGTAACTTAAGTGCAATGTGTTACAGGTAACTTAAATGCAAAAACGACAAACAGTAACTTTCTTTCAAGTGAAACAAGGAAATAAGTACAGTAAGCAATGCAGATATCACTAGTGATCCACAGAAGCGCTGACAAGCCACATATTAGGTGGAATTAGCGTTCCAGGGAAATAACTAGCAAACAACAAGGAATATAAACAAAGCTTGATTCAGCAGGCCTGGATCTAGTCTATGCTACAGCAAACAAGGTGTACCAATTTCAGTAAGATACAGTTCAAATATTCAGGCACTATAAACCTTTAACCAAAAATTCCCAGCTCAGAAGGGCAGAGTCCAGCCTCTTCTCCCACAAGAGTGCAGACCACAAACCTTCTTAATGTAAAATAACTGGCCTGAAGCCCAAGTGCTTAAACCAGAACTAATGCACTTTAAGAATAACAGACACTGGGCTCTCAATCAGCAGTTCCCAGCTTAGAAGGATGAAAGCTACCTGTCCTGCCACCACAGTGCATGACACAAACCTTCCTAATGTAAAACAACTGGTCTGAAGCCTAAGTGCTTAATCCAAAAGACTTAGAATGATAGCTACACTTTAATCAAGTTACTACCAAGCAGTAATAAATACAATTGAATACTTTAGAGAATGTCTGGATTAGTGCTCAAGTTACACAAACAACGCAGTTCAGATATGCATGCACTATAAGCCTTTAACCAGAAATTCCCAGCTCAGAAGGGCAGAGTCCAGCCTCTCCTCCCACAAGAGTGCAGACCACGAACCCTCTTAATGTAAAATAACTGGCCTGAAAGCCCAAGTGCTTAAACCAGAATTAATACACTTTTAGAATAACAGACACTGAGCCCTCAATCAGCAGTTCCCAACCTAGAAGGATGTAAGCTACCTGTTCTGCCACTACAGTGCAGACCACAAACCCTCTCAGTGCAAAACTGGTCCGAAGCCCAAGTGTTTAAACCAAAAGGCTTAGAATGAGTTACACCAAGCAGTAATAAATACAATTGAGTACTTTTAAGATGATGCAAAAGTAAAATAAAGTAGGTAGAAACACAAGTACAGTAAAAGCAGATGACATTTTTTTTTTCTGAACAAGTGCTGAGATCAAAGAAACAGATTTGAGTGCTGAAACTAGAAAACTGGCTAGTTATAAGAAAAAAAACTAAGCTAGAAGGCTTCCCTCCAACACAGAAGGGCTTGGGGGCTCAGAAGCCTACCACTTAACAGGAAAGGCAGGAAACAAGCTTAATTTTTTTTTCTGTTTCCCAGATGCTCTCTTTGTACACAGTAGGAGGGCCTGACATCAGAATATGATCTCACTGCATTCAGTTGAGTGAGCAAATGAGATGGGCCCAGAAGGAGTATCCAAACACAAATTTACAAGAGGGGCGGGCAGTTTCAAGGCCACTAAGATTAACACCAAAACAAAAACCAGGGAGGGTGGGTGAGACTAACTGAAGAGCAGAGTCAAAACTTCCAGTTCAGTTAATATTCCTGCAACACAGTTAAAATCAATTTAAATACTGTATTTTTTTGAAAATAAAAGTGCAGATAAAGGTACTTAAATTCTCTTATACATCCAGTTGAATACAGCAAGTTATTAGCCGGCCAAAGCTGAGGTTTTTAAGCAGAAAATATTTCACACTGTACCACTGAAATAGGCAAGAAAAGGAAATCAAAGAATGTGGCTACCCCCACACCTGTAATTACTAGCAAATAACAAAATTCAGCAAACACTGACTAACTTCCAGTTCAGTTAATATTCCTGCAACACAGTTAAAATCAATTTAAATACTGTATTTTTTTTTTTTGGTTATATTTTGGTTTGATTATAGCAAAAGACAAACACTTTACTCCTATAGAAAAAATTTCAAGCAGAAGTATAGCAGATAAAAGAGCACAAATCTCTGTCTGGACTTATAAAGGCAAGGTAAAGACTGCAAGACTAGCTCTATCCTCTCCATCTCCATTGGATGGTGGTTGGTGGATGAGGAGTCAAGGAGGAATGAAAATTGGACAAAACAGATGGAGCGTTATGGTAAGTACATAACTTCTTTGTCTGATACTGTCAATTTTCATTCTATCCTCTACAAATGGGACAGAGTCCCCAGTTACTATAATCCCATGGTGGCCTCAAGGAAGGATATTCCTGAGCACCATTGAGCCAAGCGATGTCCTACTTCCAGAAACTAAGTCTAGCTTATAATGAGATATAAAGGTGTGAGGTGAAGCCCAAGTTGCTGCTGCACAAATATCATCCATGGAGGCTGTTTAATGAAATGTTGAGGAAGCTGCTATGGATCTTGTAGAATGAGCACTCAGTTGCTTAGTTAAGGGTAAATTCAGTTATAAATGAAAGAAATGCATTAGTGAGCTACTTGGCTACAGAAACTCTAGACAGTGGTTTGCTCAATTTCTTTTCCGCAAAGAAACAAATAACTGATCTGATTTTATGAAGTCCTTTGTTTTGTGCAAGTAGAAAAGTAATGGTCTATGCACATCTAGTGAAGGCAACAAATATTTGACTTCATTTGTATAATTTGGGAAGAAAACTGGAAGGTTGATTGATTATTGCTGGATTCTGATACAACTTTGGGCAAAAAGGATGCATTAGTTGCAACATGACTCTGTTTATGAAAAATTAGGTATGGAGGTTTCATCGATTAAAGCCTGAATTTCTGAAATTCATCTGGCCTCAGTAATGGCCACCAAAAACGGTCTTCAAAGACAAGAATTTGAGATCGCAAGTATTTGCAGGTTCTTAGTGTGGAAGAACCAAAGCTTGCAGTACCAACGTGAAGTCCCACGGTGGAGTAGGAACTTTAACTGGAGGCCTCAACAGAAGTATTCCACGTAGAAAGGTCTTGCTGACTTTGAGAAGTAAGGGAAAAGCCATCAAGACTGACATGGGAATTGTAAATTGCTACTAATTGAGCTTTTACCTTAAAAGAACTGGCCCCTTGATCAAAAAGCAATGACAAAAAGGCCATGATAGCATGAATATGTGCAGAAAACGGCTCCACATAATTTTCAACTACCCAATGGACAAATCTTTTCCATTTGCTAGCACAGTTTTTTTTCTTAGATGGTTTTAGGGAAGATAATAGAATTCATCAACATGGGGAGGAGAGCATAGGTTGTCTGGCTATTACTGGAAATGGAAAAAACATTTCTGTTGGGTGAGACAGAAGGTCTGGAACTGGGTCCAGAATCCATGGTTGATGGATCAAATGAGACAACAGGAAGAGGAACCATATTTGTCAAGGCCAAAAGGGAGCAATGAGAATGACCTTGCTCTTCAACCTGGATGCGTCTGAAGGAATTTTGATATCAGAAGGATCAGAGGATAAGCATACAGCAACCCAGGGGTGAAGAAGAGTATCCCTTGGTGATTTTCCCTGTGGGGATAAGGGCAAAGTAGCTGCTGCACTTGTTTAGGGGAGAAGCAAAAAGATTGCAGCAAGGCTGGCCCCATTTGCTGAAAATCATGTCTGCTACTTTCTGGTTGAGGGACCATTCGTGAGGTAGCAGAATGCACCTGCTCAGTTTGTCTGCTAGTATGTTGAGCTTTCCCGGAATATGCTTTGCTAAGAGAGAGCATTTAGAAGAGATTGCCCATCGTCACACTTACTGCTTCTCCACACAGGGGGTATGATCTGGTTCCTCCTTGTTTGTTGATGTACCAAACCACTAACATATTGTCTGTTGTATCACAATTGTTCCTGATGGGAGAGGATCTCAAAAGGCTTGCAATGCTAAAAGCACTGATCTCCACTCCAGAACATTGATATAAAATGTGGCCTCTTGGGGGACCATGTGCCTTGGACTGTCATTCCCAGGTAATGCCCCCATCCTCACCCCAACTGAGAAGTATCTGTGGTCACTATGGCCTTGGGCTTAGATGGGACAAATAGCCTTGTAGTAGGTGTTCTGACTGGGTCCACCACATCAGATCTTTTTTGCACAAGTTGGTGATTCAAACTGGGACAGATAGAGGTAGCTGAAGTATCCACCATTGAGACGCCATCAAGCCTAACCCTTGTAGGACTAGACAAGCAGGAATTCTGGTACTGCAGAGTATCTTGCTGACTTGCGATCTCAAGGTATGAACTCTGGAAAGGGGAAGAGAAGCTATTGTTGACCTTGTGTCGAGTAGTGCTCCTATAAACTCTATAGTTTGAGATGGTTGAAGATGTAACTTTTCAAAATGTATGGTTATGCCTAATTGTGCACAAATTTGGAGTACTTTTCCTCTTGCCATAATAAGTTGATGCTTGGTCAGGGCAGAGATGAGCCAGTCATCTAAGTAAGGAAACACCCAGAATCCATGCAGTGATAACCACCCAGAGGAGGTGTCGAAGGTGGTACCAACAGATGTTCAAGCAAAAACTACCTTAGATGAAGGGCCTGTGATTCAAGTACAAGATGTTCAGAGAAAGGTACAAGAGAATAGAGAGTGACTTGGAAACCAGCAGTTTTTTAAAGTTTCCACTGCCTTTCAGAGAAACGAAAGCATCTCTGAACCAACAATACCATTCCAGGAAGAGAAGGAGAGATACGAGTGCAGATGAAGAAGCCGTGGCATTTTATGAAGAGGGGCTAGTGCATAACATATCCAAGTATGTGCTATCACCACCTGAAATTACTTTATTACAAAAGGGTTTGTCCTTTGTGCCATCATTACATACTGATAGTACCGATTTTGTCATTGATATAAAAATGTTCATTAGAAATGTCATGCTTAAATTGCTGTTTGGAAACAATGAATGCAATGATGTAAATGCGTTTAAAAAGACATCCACATTTATTCCTTCAATGCATCCATTATTAACAGCGTTTGAGATGGCATGTGAAAGTGATTTGTTAAAACTGACGAATGATGCTAATAGAGGTTATAGTCATTATAATATTACAAAAGCTGAATGTGAGGCCCTGAGGAAATTGCCAGATAATAAAGCAATAGTGATACGCCCAGCCGACAAGAGGGGGTGCAAGTGTGATCATGGACTGTGAGCAGTATAGAATGGGAATACATGATTTACTTAGCGAAGCTAATACATATCGGTATATCACAGCAAAGCAGCTTGATAAATTAATTAAGAAGCTACAGACAGACCTTTATGATTTTCCTATGAGCAGGGTGATTACCCAAGATCTATATAATTATTTTCTCATTGAGATGACGGTTGTTCCCTCTTTTAGGGGGCTGCCAAAAATTCACAAGGATCCTGTTAGGCCACCCCTAAGTCCGATAGTCTCGGGGGGGGGTGGATTACTGAGGCTATATCCATTTATTTGGAAAAAGACTTAAGACCTCTAGTGGATGTCACATCAACTGTAGTAAGAGATATCAAAAAGTTTTTGGTGACATTAGCTGAATTTACTGCATCAGGTGGTTATGATCAGGAACCTTTTTTGGTCACTTTAGATGTGGCGTCACTATTCACGTCTGTACCTAATGGAGAAGAAGTTGAATATGTGTGGTCATTTCTCAATGAAGCAGGAATAGAGAGTGGAAGGGCTTTGATGATATGTTTTTATTAGAGTTAGTCCTGAACAGTAATGTTTTTCTTTTTGAACAAAGATATTACCTACAAAAAAGGAGTGGCAATGGGTACACCCTGAGCCAACTCTTATGCTAACATCATGATGGCGCAGTGGGAAAAGACTTGCATTTTAGACATAGAAAGTAGGAGGTGCTCCATTCCCTTTTACAAAAGATTCATAGATGTCTTTTTTGTATGGACAGGAACTGAACAGAGTTTGATCGAATTTATAGAGTATGCCAACCGTTCCACTGACTTTCTTAAGTTTGTGGGTAAATGGAGTAGAGATGAGACTGATTTCCTTGATGTAACAGTGTTTAAGGTAGGTAATAGGCTACATTCTGACATTTTTAGGAAAGAATGCAGAAGAAATTATCTTCTACACCGTACTAGTATGCACCCCCCTCATATATATAATAAATATATATATATATATCTATAAACAACATTATACGAGGACAGGGGTTGCGAGTATCTAGATTAACTAGTATGGATACGAATTGTGAGAAAGCACTTAGCACTCTAAAAGAATTATGTCAAAGGGGTTATAAGAAGAGTGAATATGGGAAACTGAATGATACTATGTTTATAGTTGGGAAACAGAAAGGTAGAGCCTATATTGAAAGAAGAAAGGAAAATTATATTTCTGAAAGGGCAGATAATACTTGTAGAGTTGTTATACCCTATTCCACAGACAATAGAGCAGTCAGTGAGATTATTAAAAGAGATTTTTATTAGTTGATGAGAAGATAACGAAGGTAGTGGGTACTAAACCGAGTTGTTATAAAAAGTAACAAATCTCTTAAGAGATTACTTTATGAGAATAACAAGGGGAAAGGAATAGAATCAGTAAGGAAGGGTAATTTTGGATGTAGAAGCTGTTAACTTCTGTTCATATATGATGAATGACAATAAGTTTATGCATCCAACTACAGGGAGGGTGTTTGTGTTTAATCACTATGCAGACTGTAGATCTAGGGATCTAGTCTACTTAGCTAGATGTATAGAGTGCCCATGTTTTTATATTGGCAAAACCAATAGGACACTCAGAGAAAGGGTTAGAGAGCATATTTATGCGAATAATTAAAAAGATGAGGGGAATGCCCTAGCTAGGCATACACTTGAATATGGCACCAGACATAAGTTTAGGTTTATATCTGTTGAAATGACCACTAGAGGGGCTAGATTAGGAAATTATAAGAACTACACTGAGAAATGTGAGATTAGATGGATAATTAGATTGCAGGCAGATAGAGGATATGGCCTGAATGAATTAGTGTCCCTGAAACCTTACTTAGCTGAGAGGCCATTGAAACTTTAAGAATGCTATTACTAGGGTATATCCAACTATTTCTCGTATAGTATTTGTTTCTTTGTGATGTATTGCCAATATTATTTATTGATAGATGTACCCCTAGTTCTTTTAAAGGATAGGAAATTCAGTGCTCGCTGTTATTTGTTTTCTAGCCTGATGTGTGGAATACATTTCTGTATGTAGTTAATGACTGCCATCTTTTGGTACATAATAGTATTACAGCTGTGGGAAAGTTGATGTCAGTAGTTTATATGTGAGAAAGTAAAAATGTTATGACTGGTGTTGCTGCAGTCACCTCTCTGTATGGTTATATAGATGTTGATAGTAGTGAAAGTGAGAATTAATGTTTTAATTTAATTTTATTTTATTTTTTATGTGTAGTTTCAGACTTTCTATTTTGTATGTACGGATTTTTAAGCTGGTTGGTATGTGAAGCCTTTGACTTCACATTACATTTGTTGACAATTGTCAGTAGGTGAATTTTAATTGCTGAAAACATATGATTGGTTGCTGTGAAATAATGTGGGTGAGGCAACCCTGTTTATTGAGATTTTTGCAGTGTTTGTATTGTCTGAAGAAGTGCCAGGAGTCACGAAAGCGCTCACTAGTTTGTACCTGAATAAAAGTTTTGTCTTTTATTTATTATCAAGAGAGCCGTGTTTGTTTACTCCCATTTTGGACTTTTGTTATTGCATTTTGCTTTTTTGCGAGAGCTTTATTTCCAGCTGCTTTTTGGATTTGAGTTTAAACACCCAGAATCCATGCAGTTTCAAGATAGCTGCTACCACACATTCGGTGAACACCCTGGGGGCTGTAGTGAGACCAAAGGGCAATGCTCTGAACTGATAGACTGGCTCCTAGCCAGAAGTATAATAATTTCCTGGGTCGTCTGTTCATTTGTATATGATAGTACACATCTTGGAGATTTATTGAGCATATCTAATTGTCATTTTCCAGAAAAGGAAGAATTGACTGAACCATGACCATCCGAGACTTTGTCTTTGAACAAAGATTTTCATGTTGTTGAGATCCAGAATTTCTCTCTAGTCCCCTGTTTTTTTTTGGTACTAAAAAGAATCTCTAGTAAGATCTGGATCTTCTCTGGTCTGGGGGGGGCTCATGGATGACTCGCAGATTTTATATCTGAAATACTGCTTGTTCCCTCCAACTGGATGGAACATCGGGGATTCCTCTGATTTTGGAGGACAAAGGGAAAATGGAATTGTATATCCTCTAGATATCCTCTGCACCCAAGTATATTTTGTTACTTCTAACTAGGCTCTATGGTGCAGGGACGAATGACCCCCAGTTGGCTCCAGAAGGGAAAAATCAGGCCTCCATTCAGGAGCACCAGAAGGGCTTGCCAAAGGAGGATTCTCTGTACCCCTGATGTTGCAGGCCTCCTCTGCCATGATGGTGGTGTCTACCATTTGAACTTTCCGCTCTGCTGGAAGACCCCTCTGCATGTGCCCTGGAAAGATCCTTGTGATTTTCTGAACCACAGATTTCCACCATCTCATTGATTCCTTGAAAGGGATCTTTGGGGGGGTGGAAAAACATGTGCTCACAGCATAAAGGGTCTTTCCATCCTTCCCATAGCTGAACAACTTATCTTTTACTTTGGGTCAAAAAGAGAGGTGCTGTCAAAGGGAGCATTGATAAATGTGGACTTATAAGACTCCGCAAAATCACACAGATGCATCCAGACATGTCTCCTCATGGCTACACCTGAACCCACTGCCCTTGAGGTTCCTTCTGCCACATTAGAAATAAGCCCCATGGACGAGCCAGAAATAGATTGTAGGGTCGCCAGCTGAGAAGTGACTGAAACTTTCACCTCTTCAAACACTATTCCTTTGAGGGTACCTGAAAGTTCCTTACTCAGATCTCTCTGGTATCTAGTAAAGTGTGCCAGGTAGTTCAGAGGCCTTAAGGCAAAGGTTGCTGAAGCATAGACATGCTTCCCAAATCTGCCCATTGCCCGCAACCCCTTGTCAGGAGGATGGACAAGGTACTTTTGTCAGCAGTTTCCATTTTAGTGGCCACCGCCATGACATCAACTTGAAGACTTTTTGACTAAAACTGCTTAGACTCTGGAGGGATCATAATCCTGTCTGACTTTTTGGGAATGGGATCAGTGGAGTCTGGTTCCTTCCATGCCCACTGCGAGACCATCTCCAGGAGCTCATCAGCAGGTGGGACCAGCCAGGTAGTAAGCAGATACCAAAAGCCTCCAGTAGTACAGATTCCTCCGAAGCATTGGTGGACTTACAGCCACCTCCCTGTTTAAGGATCTCTAGGATGTCTCCGAATGAGACATTTTCAGGAGGTGACTATGGGGAGCCCTTTGTCCTCATCAAAATCTGTATCCTCTCTTCTTGGGGATCTCTTCGTTTGGATACTCCAAGGAGGTATCAGAAGAGGAGGGGAAACCCTCTTGGGAAGCCTGGGGTTTTGGTATTGGCTGTCCCTGTAAAGAGGATAGCTGAGACTAAAGGAGCAGTGGCGGAACAGCAGAAGACCTAGGATCTGAAGGGATGAGGCATCACTTGGGTCTGAGATGTAGACAGAGCTCTCTCCAGAACCCTAAAGGCAGACCATCCCGGAGAGGGAGAGGAACCCAGATCCAAGAGGCCAAGCCTCTGACCCCCTGGTCCTGCCCTGCTCAGAAGACAGCTGCCCAGAGGCTGAAGTCAGACCCAAACTGACCATTGTTGAGGCTCCGAGATGCAGAGATTGCTCTGAAACCCTCAGAGTCGACTGCAGCACCTCAGACCTGAGTGGTAGAATCGGCTCTGAGGGCTCTCCTGATCTGAGCTCAAAGCAAGTCTCTGATCCAGAGATATCTCAGCCCTCTAATCCGAAAGACTGTACTGGATGACTCTGATCCAAGGGCTCTGAGACCTGGGTAGGAGTCAAAGGAGGAATTGGTAGAGGAGGAGTAGATGAAACATAAACCTCCCGACCTGATGGGGTAAGAGCCGAGGAAGGTGCAGACTGGCTGTGTGCTGAGAGGATCTTTCTCATTAACCACCTATGTTTTCAGTAAGACTTCTGGATGAATGAGTAGATAGAGACTTTGATCTTTCTAAAAATGGGGAAGGCACTCTAGATGAGATCTTGTCTACTCATGGAGAGCACCTCATTCTACACAGAATTGGTAAAGAGGACATCTGATCCGAGTTCTTTGGATCTGACAAATTTATAAATTATGTCCTTACCATAACTTGGTATCTGTGTTGTCGTCTTTCATTCCTCCTCATGGTTGGGTTATGGAGCCGACTCTGACACATTTTTGCAGACTAGGATCCAAGTCTCGAGTCATCCTACTTCTCATAATACACTGTTCTCTGCCCAACTACCTCAGATTGTGTTTGCTGCCTAAATAGCTATGGAGTTCAGAAAAGATTTGAAGGAAAAGGTGAAAAAAGAATCTGAGGCTCAAACCAGGAACATCAGTTCCTAAAGGTTCTCTCCAGGTCTTCTAGAGCATTGGGTAGGGGGATGGCTGGGAGGGAAAGTGAGGAGGAATGAAAGAAAGCAGCACAGATACCAAGTTATGGTAAGTACAGAATTATAAATCAGATGTTGTCTCTATCTTTCCCCCCTTGCAGTTGGGTTAGAGTCCCCAGCTGTACAACTCCTGGGTGGCCTCAAGGAAGGATATGCCAGAGCACTGCAGAAATGAAAGAAGTCCTGCTCCTGGAAATAATCTCCAATTTGTTACGTGTGACTAAGGTATGAGTTTCTGATGAAGTGGCTGCAGCACAAATGTTGGCTAAGGGTGCCCTGGAAGAAAAAGCAGATAAGGTAGACATAGACCTAGCTGTGTGGGCCTTAAGAGGGTGAGGCAACTGTAATTTGTTCTTGGCATAAATCAGGGTAATGCAGTCTATCCATTTTGCAAGAGTAATTTTTGAAACCACCTGACCTAGGTGACTGAGTGAGAAAGACACACATTGGTATGAATTACGAAAAGGTTTTGCCCGATGAAGATGAAAACATAACTGCCTATGAGCATCAAGCAGGTATAACAGATGTTCTCCTTTATTAGAAAAAATTAGGAAGAAAACTGACAGTCTGGTTGAGTTTGGATTCTGTAGCTACCTTGGGCATGAAAGAGGGATTAGTACAAAGGACCACTTTATTTTTGTGGAAAATGATGCAAGGAAGCTTAGAAGACACCGCCTGGATCTCGGAAATTCTCTTTGCTGAAGTGATGGTGATGAGAAAAACTGTCTTCCATGAAGGAAACTTTAAGTCACAAACACTAGCTGGTTTGAAAGGTTTTTGAGTTATTTGTAAGACCACACAGTAAGATCCCATGGCTGGGAAGGGTTTTTAACTGGAAGTATGAGGAGGAAGATTCCTTTCAAGAATGCCTTGCACACACCACAAGGGGGAAGCCACCATGGACCCCGGGAACTACTGCCCCATTAGCCTGATGAGCCTGGTCTGCAAGGCCATGGAACGCATCATCATGAAACTTATAAACAAAGACATTGGTAATCTCCAAACTCTGGACCCCACCCAGTTTTGTTTGTAAAAGGCAGCTAATGTCTCCTAAACCTGATAGACTTCTTTGAAGCAGTCACCAAAGCCGCAGACAAGGGTAAGATGGTTCACACAGCCTATCTAGATCTTGCCAAGGCTTTCAACACCATCCCCCAGTCTGGAATTATAGATAAACAAACTAAACTAGGTATAAATCCCTATGTCACAAGATGGGTTGCCAACTGGCTCACTGACAGAACCCACGCTGTGAAAATAGCAGACACCAAGTCCGACTTCAGACCAGTGACAAGTGGGGTACCACAGGGTTCAGTCCTGGGTCCTCTCCTGTTTGGTATTTACTTCTCTGAAGTACAGGCTAACACAGAAGGTTTTTGGCTAATGAAGTTTGCAGATGACTGCAAACTAGGAGCCATAATCGTAACTCCTAACGATGTGAACATCCTACAAAAGGGCCTCACTGAGACAGATGCCTGGTGTCAAAGCCATGGCCTCAAGCTCAATGCCAAAAAGTGCATTGTCATCCCCTTTGGTAAAAACTCTGTACCCATGAACTACAACATAGGCGGTAGTATACTTAACGCTGAAAGTGTGATAAGAGACCTTGGAACACAGGTGGACAGTAGTCTCTCTTTTGATAATCACATCGCCACAGTAGTCAGTAAATCCTTCTCCGTGGCACACCATCACAAAAGGTTTCTCATCCAGAAAAAAAGGTCATTGTTCCCCTCTACTCATCACTCATTAGACCCATTATAGAGTACAACGCCCCTTTTGGTATGTATTTCACAAGACATCTACAACAACTGGAAAGGCCACAGAAATACCTCACAAAGAGGATTACCAGCCTCAAACAGATGACCTACGCAGACCATCTCAAAAAACTCCAGCTTTACTCCGTCGCATGTCGCCTACTCAGAGATTATCTCTGCCTAACATATAAAGCTGTGTCAAACCCAGAGCAGTTGGACATGCTCCACTTAAAGAAGTCCCAATCCCTCCGAGCTACACGCTCTAGGGACCTAAACCTTGTCACCACAATAAACAGAACATGCCGGAGGGATAGATTCCTGTCCCAGAGACTTCCCATACTCTGGAATAAACTACCTGTATATATCAAACAAAGCTCCTCATTAGTACTCTTCAAGAAAAATCTTGATGATTGGATGGGAAATAGGAAATTCACTCCAAGGATCACTTCTGTGGCTCTGCATGACAGTGGCACAGGAAAATTATTTTCTTGGGTGGCAAAAGCCAGGGTACCTTTTTGGCTAGACTTGTATATGCCCTAGGGCCAATATCCTAGTACCTATCTATGAAAGGAGAGGTTGCAGGATAATTGAAAACATTGCCCGAATGGAAGTTGGAAATGACTGCCAATTGAAGTTTGATAGTGGAGAAATTGGCTGCTCCTTTGAAAAGAGATGCAAGGAAGAGAGGGATAGCTGATACTGGAGCTGAAAAGGGGTTGGTGTTCTCTTTGGAGGCCCAGAAGTCAAATCTCTTCCTTTTACTCCAATAGACTTTTTTGTTGTCAGTTTCTGGGAAGCTAGAATAATGTCTCGGATGGGGGAACAAGCCTGGACCTTCGAACAATTACTGGAAGCGGAGAAACCAAGCGGACAGTTTGAGGGGATATTGGATTGGGGTGAAAACCCTCTATCGGGTGAAGGACATCTGTTTAGGTTCCAGTATCCGTGCATGATATTTCAGGTGAGATCAGAGGAAGGGGAACCAAATCTGACGAGGTCAGTAAGGGGCAATGAGGATTACCGAAGACTTTAGATGTTTTGTTTCTGTAAAAACATTGGGATCAAAGGTAGAGGTGGATAAGCATAAAGGAGACCGTGAGGCCAATCATGAATCAGAGTGTCCCTCGGGGGCTCCCCCTGAAGGGGATCAGAGTAAAGTAGTTGCGGCACTTGTTCTGGAGAGAAGCTAAAAGGTCACAGCAGGGTTGGCCCCAGTGGCTGAAGATCAAGTCCACTACTGACTGGTTGAGGGGACCACTCGTAAGGGGTCAGGATGGACCTGCTGTGCTTGTCTACTAGGAAGTTGGATTTCCGTGGTATATGAGATGCAGGTAAAAAATGGTCTGAAGACCTCACCCATTCCTAGACCCTCATGGCCTCTCTGCACAACTGGTAAAAGCGAGTTCCTCCTTGTTTGTTGATGCACCACACCACTGACATGTCTTTGTGAATCGCAATAATTCCCAGAGGGAGAATATCCTGAAAGGCTTGCAGTGTAAGGAAGACTGATCTCATCTCCAGAACATTGGTATTCAACCTGGTCTGTACATGCGACTATGTGTCTTGGACTGTCTTTCCCTTGAAATGCCCCCCCCCCAAACTGAGAAGTGTCTGTGGTCACTGTGGCCGAGGAGAAAGGAAGGAGGAAGGGTCTGTCGATCATCAGGTTCTCCAACAGCAACCACCATTGGAGATGCTTTCTGCAAACCAAAGTCAACTTGATAAGAACAGATAGAGGCTGGTAGAGAATAGACCATTGAGCAGCCAGAGCCCATTGAAGCAATCGCATAAAATACCTTATTAGGGGAACTAAAGGAATGGAAGATGCCATAGATCCAAGAGCCTGAAGTATCAGACTTGCTGGTGGAGAAGACCATTCTAAGACTGTTCGAACATGATCTCTCTAAGTCTGAACACAGTGAATGAGTAGAGCTGCAATCTGGTTCACTTTGTCCAAGGAAGTTCTGATAAATTCCAAGCTGTGAACCAGGGATGGGTTCAACTTTGTCAAGTTTATGGTGATACCCAGATGGTTGGCAAAGTTGAAAAAGTAATCCCTGACCTGGAGTAGTTGATGCCTGGTTGGGGCAGTGAAGAGCCAGTTGTCCAGATATGGAAACACCTGGAATCCTTGTCTCAGGTGAGCTGCAACTACTGCTATGCATTTGGTAAGCACACTGGGGGCGGTGGTGAGTCCAAAGGGCAGAGCTCTGAATTGGAAGTAACTGGCTTCAAGCCGGAAGCACAAATGACTTCTGGACCGTTTGTGTATTTTGATTTGATACTACGCATCCTTTAAGTCCACTGAGCACATTCAATCTGCCTTCCGTAGCAGCAGTAGAATGGACTGAACCATAACTATTTGGAACTTTGTCTTCTTTATGAGCAAATTCATTTTGCTTAGATCCAGAATGGATCTCAAGCCCCTAGTTTTCTTTGGCACTAAAAAGAAGTGAGAGTAAGTTCCAAATCATTTTTGTTTGGTTAGGACCTTTTGGATGACTCTCTTGCAGTAGATTTAGAATCTCTGCTACTGCTTGCTCCCTCTGACTGGGTGGAACATCAGGGACTATCTTTGACCTCTCTGGTGGAAGAAGGAGAAAAGAGATACAATAACATCTGGATATAACCTTAAGCACCCATTTATTTTGCGTTATACCAGTTCAGGTGGTAGCGTGCAGAGAAAAACTACGTCCAAGTTCCTCCAGGGATGACCAGTCAGGCAGCACTTTAGGAGCTCTGATAGGGCCTGTCAGAGAAGGGTTCTGTGAAGCCCTGATTCTGTGGACCCCATCTGCACCTGGGACAGTACCTCCCATTGAAACCTTCTCTTCTGCCTGTAGAGGAGGGATCCCCATGCTGATCTTAGGAAGACCTCTGAATTTTCCGGAACCATTTTTTCTTAACATTGCGCTGGTTTCTAGAAAAAGTGCACTGAGAAATTGAAAACTTGACCCCGACGGCAGATAAGGTCTTCCCCTACTGCTCATTGCAGGTTAGGACCAATTAAATAGGGCATTGAAAAGAGATGCTATAAAGGGTTCTGTAAAATCTCAAAGCCTCATTCAGGCATGTCTTCGAATAGGAATGTCTGAGCCCAGCTGCCTGTGAGGCACCCTCCGTGGAATGGGAGATGAGCCTTGTGGAAGAAATGGACAAAGACGAAAGAGTTTTCAGTTGAGGGGAGACCTTCTTGAAGTCCTCCACCAATATGATCTCTACTAGGGAGTCTGAGAGATCCTTCTCCATTTCCCTCTGAAGTCGAGTGAAGTGTACCAGGTGTTTTAATACTCTCAGCAAAACGTGTCCGAGGTGTAAACGCACTTACCAGACCTGTCCATCACTCTGGATTTCCTGTTTGGCAGATGAAGTGGAGCTCTGTTCAGCTAGCTTCTTTTTGGTAGCTGCTGCCACAACCATGGCATCAACCAGAATACCCTTGGTTCAATATGGTTTGTCCTTAGGGGGAGATGAAAACTTCTCCAGACATTTCAGAATCTGTTCGATAGAGTCTGACTCCATCCAGGCCTGGTGGGACACCAAATCCGCAAGCCCGTCCACTGGGGAGACCACCCAGGATATAGATGGGCCCGTCCCAAAAGCTTCCAAAAACATGGACTCTTCCGAGGAAGGAGGTTGGGCTGTCCAACCACCTCTCTGCCTCAGGAACTCTAAAATGTCTCCAAAGGAGACGTCTTCTGGTAGTGATCTGGGAGATCCTTCCTTTCATCAAAATCCATGTCCTTGGTTATTGACTCCAAAGGGGAGTCAGTGTGCCTCCTTTTGCATGTCCTCTGTGATGCCCATGCCCTGGCCCAGCAATCAAGGAGCCTCAATCCTCACCACTAACACCAGATCATATATGAGGAAAGGCTAACAAATACACACAGTAAAGTGCAATTTCCCTTAAGAGCACACAGAGATTACAGTCAGTCCGGGGCTGGTCGCTCCCTTGCTCCCCAGGTCCCCAATAAGACTCCCCAATGGCACAGCTATAGGGTGCAGATCTCAGCCTAGCTGGGCAAGCTAAAATCTCCAGCACCCTGTCTGTCCAACCAGTGCTTCGTGTCCCTGCCCAAGTAGCTGACACATACTTTGAGATAAGAGCTTATACAACCACACAAACACTCCTGGGGAAGGCTGGCACAGGTTCTCCAGCTGTGCCCCTTTTACCCAGATTATATGGTAGTACCGGCTGCCACCACCCAGCTAATATTATCAGCTACCTAAAGGCCCTTAAAAGGGTGTCCAATTATTACTGTGCAATATTATTATCCATTTGGTAAGTGTGACTAATCAGTCAAGGTTTATTAGAGTGGCTGTGTACAATAAACTCTATAAATATGCAATGTACTTTAGAGCTTAACTTATCTCTACACAAATCAGCCACAGTTAAAAGGTTTTAAAATATTTAATAATAAATAATTAAAACCACAAGACAATACTTTCTACTACACAGAGCTAGTCAAGAGTTCAGAGATCACACACAAATACTTAAAATAAATCAGTAGTACAGTTCTGACATCACAGAAAAACACTTAGTTCCTAGCTAATCTAAAAGAAAACACAAGTGTAAGATAACTTACATAAGACAACAGGCAGTGCTGAGTTGGATAGTCAAACAAAAATGCTCCATAATCTCTGATTCTCTCTCTGTTTAAATTGCTATTTTCAGTCCTGATAAACATTACATCATCTGTTTACACTTCCTGGAGTTCCCAGGCTACACATTTACTACATTTACATTCTTAACATCTCCCATTTGTTATCTTGCAGCTGGTCAGGAACAGAGCAATAAAAATACATTTGCATATTTGAATCCAACAATTTTAACTGTTGGTTAAAACAATAGAAAGAATTTCTTCATCTAGACATTTCAGCACCACTGTCCCTTCAAAGGGTCACCACAGGCTTTTACTGGGTCAGTAGAGAGCACTGTTGCCACATTTTTGTAACAGCATTTTTTTCATTTAAGACAACAAGCCTGTGATTCACATTCATATTTACA
Source organism: Protopterus annectens (assembly GCF_019279795.1). NCBI lineage: Eukaryota > Metazoa > Chordata > Ceratodontiformes > Protopteridae > Protopterus > Protopterus annectens. The sequence goes on along the minus strand of NC_056745.1, from coordinate 1,155,519,080 downwards.
AATGATAAAATTATGTATAAAATTCTATCTGGCTAGGCTGGCAGCCTTCACCTTTCTCTACCAGCCTTTACATCTTCTTACAAGGGATCTCTTGTGTGGGAATGGTCAGGGGAGGTCTCTGAAGAATAGGGCTCTTTCTAGTGAGAAGAGTTTAGAGGCTTGTTTGGCTGGGCTCAAGTGTCTGATCTGAAGAGGGTTGGCAGGAAAGGGTCATATCTCAGAGACCAGATCCCTATGACAAGAGAAGGCCCTTTCCACAACTTGGAATGCACAGGGACCCGGTAAATCCTATCCAGTTCCACAGGAGCTGAGGATACTGAAGAGGAAAGGCAGTGATCCCCGAGCCATAGGTTCTCAGTAGAATCGGACCCGAGCTGTCCACCGCCAAAGCACCAAGAGGAAGAGACAGCTTTGACATAGATGGAGCCGAACCTCTCCCCGCGTTTCCGATGAGGACATCCTGGATCTGAGACCCACTGTGATCTGACAACGTCAGAGTAGAGGAAGTCCAGAGCGACGGTCAAAATAGAAGGGTAGCTCCTCATACCTTACCCCAGCTCAATTGGTTGGCTACGATCCAAAGATTCTGATACTGAGGGACAGATCAGAGGAGGCGACTGAGCTTGGAGGGAAACACTTGCAGATCCCAGAGGGGATGGAGCTGAGAAAACCCCCAACTGGATCTGAGTCTCGAGAATCTTCCTGATTGTCATGTCCAAGGCGACTTCTGAAAGGCTCCTAGAAAACCTGAAGGAAGTCACTGACGGGGGCCTGAAGTGCCTGACTGGTTGCAATCCATGGGGAGAAGCAGCCTCAATGCCCAGCACCAGTGTGGTACCCCTAGCTATTGGATCCATAGCCTTAGGATCTGAGGTGGAAGGAGTAACTTCAGGAGAACTAACAATAAGGCCAGCACCGTTCAGATCTGGAGTGCTTCGGATCCATCAGTGCAGAAGCCAGTCTGGGTTCAGACCCTGTCAGATCCGAAGGTCTCATAATTTTAGAAGGTGGCTCTGAAGACACTCAGGAGGACTTGAGGGTGCTTCTTGGAGTCGAAGACCCTGCCACATTCTTTTGGGGAGGGGGGGGTTGATCCCCTGGAAAGGAACTTGAAGCAGGCAAAAGGCCCTTGAAGATTAACTTATTTTTGCAGTCAGCAGTAGCCCTAGAGTTGAAGCCCTTGCCGATAGAGCAAGCTGTCCACAAATGTTTAGGTCTAAGGCAATGAATACATAAATTATGTGCTTCTGAATGCGGAAATTTCCGACCGCATTCAAAGCACCTCTTAAAACCCTGCAGGTTTATCTGACATAGCAAAGCACGTCGCAAAAAAAAAATTCCAAACACCACACACAGCAATAACAGCAAAACTATTTCACTATATAACAGACCTACTCAAAAACAGCTAAACAAATAGCGACTACAGCTATATATTATTTTATTTATTTTTTAAAACAACACAGCAAAATCAAAGACAAAACCAAGCCTAAAAAACAGCTAGAAGAGGGGGAGAGAGAAAAACGCAGGCAAAGCTCTACTGCAGAGCAAGGAAAGGAAATAATTCTAACCCTGCACTGCTATGGAACAGGAGGACAAAGGAAAATAAGGCACTTGTCTGAAATATTTTGGAGGCATAAGTAGAAATCCTACTCTAAAAAAAAAAAACATGAAAAAAACACTCAAGACTCGAGGACCCACATCTGTCACTGCTGGTGGCAAACGAGATCTGAGGTGGTTGGGCAGAAGACAGTGCATTGTGGGAAGAATTTGAGACTTGGATCCTAGTCTGTAAAAATGCAGCCAAGTTAGATTTGAAGGTCAGATCTATAATCAACCGTGAGAAGGAATGAAAGAGACAACATCAGATCTTTAGTTGTCAGAAACTAAGGATCTGAAGAAACCGTCTGATCCAAGGGCTTGAATTTGGTCTTAGATGGATCCGAAGAAAGAGTAGGATCCAATAATTTTTGCTTCTTTTCTGTATGATCCGATTGAAACTGCAGGATCCAAAGAAGTTCTCGAGTGATTTTTCCAAGGGCCTGGAATATGCAGATGATGTACTCAGAGAAATAATTGTCAACTTTTTCGGTTTCTCTTTGGAAGGTTCAGCTATAGCCTTGTCAAAGAAAGAAGGCAAGAGACACTTAGCTTAGCTTATTCCTATTATCTATCCCCTAGGATTGAAGGTGTGACAGATCGCACAATTCTGGAGCTGGAGAAGAACTAGAAAAAACAAACAAGGATTGCAAGTCAGACATTGGGATCTTCAGACCACACTTCCCATGCTTTTTCAAACCAGCCGGACTCTCTTCCTTTTCAGCCATTGGCAAAATGAAAGACCAAGTGCAGTCAACAATCACAACAGCAGCAGCAATCAAATGAGACTCTAAATAGAGAGAGTCTTTTTTTTTTTCTTAAACAGAATGAAAGCAGAAGAAAAGGAAGAACAAAAAGAAGTACCAATAATGGTACTAAAGTCTACGAAAAACATAGGAGAGAGGAAGAGAGTTACTAACAATAGTAACTAGAAATACTGTGAATGGTAACAAGGAAAGAAATCAGAAATTTGTTAGAAGGTAAAAAAGAAAGCTTAAGCAGGAAACTTCATCTAAAGTAGACTAAAGGTAACGTAAGACAAATAATTTGCAAATTTGAAAT